>NC_061099.1:11636071-11643571 GCF_015104395.2 Macrobrachium nipponense
AAATCAGTTTTGAATCGCAGAAATAGTGATTCCCTGATATTTATGTTATATAAATTAAAGTGAACCGCAGAAAATAGTGATTCACTGATATTATGTTACATAAATTAAGGTGAATCGCAGAAAATAATGATTCATTGGTATTTATGTATTATAAATTCAATGTCACGAGATTCAATGGTTCTGTGTTTAAAGTGCGAATGATGCCTCGCGTGATTTCTGCAACAGAAAGACACGAAACAAAAAAAAAAACATCTTTTCTCTTCATTTAATACCTGAAAAGTCACTTTTTCTTGGCTACAACCCACTCGATTTTGGTGCAGACGAAAATTCGCTCAAGAAATGAGAAGCAGACGCCGCGTTGGAATATCCTCCGGTGCTGCTGCTATGTTTTGCTTTCATAATCCATCGCAATGTGAAGACCCTCGATTCCATTTCGCTCCGTCACTGGGACCCAAACTGAATGCTAACTTTAATAATGACTTTAATAATGCTAACTTTAATTTAAATGGATGGAAAGGATGCGGTATGTGTGTCATTACCTTTCTAGATTTCATAATATCTGAGAATATGAACTGATGCGTTTCATTGGAATAATAATGGAATAAGTTGAGTTGATTATATAATGGAATAAATTAAGCTGATCATAGAATTTAGGCCAAAGGCAAAGCACTGGAACTTACGAGGTCATTCAGCGCTTAAATGGAAATTGCCAGGAAAAGGTGTCGACAGGCGTTACAGAAGGACAACCTCAAAGCAGTTGCGCTATGAATCAAGTGTTAGGAGAGGGTGGAAAGCAAGATGAAGAAAAAGAATATGAACGGAGGTACGGTAAAAGGAACGAGAAGGGTTGCAGCTAGGGGCCTTAAGGAGGGCACGCTGCAAAGAACCCTAAGTAATGCCTACGGTGCACCGCATGGGGTCCACTGACGGTACTACCCTGCTGCGGGGTTGGAATGCAACGGAATATAAACTTGAGGTCAAAGGCCAAGCGCTGGGACCAATGAGGCCATTCAGCACTGAAAGGGGAAATGAAAGTAATATGGTTTTGAGATCATAATAAAAGGAGAATCTCGCAGTTGCATCATGAAACGAGTGTCAGGACAGAGTCGAAACTAAGGTGGAGGAAAGAATATGAACGATGATACAGTAAAACGAATGAAGGCAATGCCTACAGTGCACGCCGTGAGGTGCACTAGGGGAACGTATGGGAAAGAGGAGAAAGAAAAAATGTAATTTTTACATTTCCATAATAGCAGATAAGACGACGGATCCATAACTTTAATGGCGGACAGAGAGAGAGAGGAAGAGAGAGAGAGAAATTCCCATAATGTCTCAGAAGGGAGGAGGAGGAGGAGGTGAGGAGGAGGAGGAGGCAGGAGGAGGAGGGGAGGAGGAGGAAAGGAGGATAGGATAACGGTCCCTCCAGAGCATCAAAAGAGTTTTATCTCGGTGGCGAATGCGCCGTTTCCTTTCGCCTTAAGTAACCCCGCCCCCCCTTCCTCAAACTATACTCTATAGGTCTCTTTGATGGGGGGGGGGGAGGGAAAGGAGGGGGAAGAAGTCTATGCACACACCGAAAGAAGAGGTTCTATCCGTTTATCTCGTATTGATTCGCTCGAAAAGAAATATATATATATATATATATATATATATATATATATATATATATATATATTTATTTATTTTGAGATATACTGTACTGTAATATTAACTCATACAATTAATATTCAGACATAATTATTACATTTACAATTAGATTTTATTGTAAACATACAACGAAGCACTGAAAATAATGTATATGAAAATATATATATATATATATATATATATATATATATATATATATATATATATATATATATATATATATATACTTTTCGAGTGACGTCACACCTTCTCCTTTCGAAATGGAGGCCAGGGGTCGTTTTGGTTTTGCTTCCGCCATTTATCGATTTCGAGCCCGGGGGGGAGGGGGCGGGGTGGGGGGGGGGGGGGGGGGGGGGGGGGGAGGGGGGCGGGGAGGGGGAAAGGGGGGAGGGGAGGGGGAGGGGGGAATGTGTCGATCCTACGTCGTCGGAGCCGCATCAGTTTCCTATACAGATCTATACAGATGATGGACGAGTCAAGCATAATCTCTACAGGGAGGTAATCTATCTTTCCGTCTCTCTCTCTCTCTCTCTCTCTCCTCTCGTTTGAAGGGGTTTTTATTGCGGGAGAGGGGTGGTGGTGAAAGGGTAAAATGTACTGGGAATTCAGGTCACAGTGAGCGTCAAAGAAGAGAGAGAGAGAGAGAGAGAGAAGAGAGAGAGAGAGAGAGAGAGAAGAGAGAGAGAGAGAGAGTCCAATAATTCATATTAAAAATTAGAGGCAAAAATGTGTGTGTGTGTATATATATATATATATATATATATATATATATATATATATATATATATATATATATCTATATATATATATATATATATATATATATATATTATATAATAGAGAGAGAGAGAGAGAGAGGAGAGAGACGAGAGAGAGAGAGAGAGAGAGCACAAGTGCTAGACAGCACTATAAAATATATGACACTCGAGACAAAACTCAAGTACGAGATTAACGGAAATGCCACGAAAAAAAAAGTTCCCTGACACCATAATCTAATCAAAATAAAGACGTTGGCAACACTAACACTACCAACACCTATCATATTGACATAAAAAAAAATTTATAACAAAACTTACAATATTAACAACACTGCAAACAATGCAGACTAATAAAACATTAGCAAACGCTCATATGGACGACGTGAAAAAGGCCAACAATCACAAAGAAAGTAGGCTGCTTATACCATGTGTGTGTGTGTGTGTGTGTGTGTGTGTGTGTGTGGCAACCCATCCCTTCCGCTAAATATTTGGTGGCCACCAGATCTCCCCGGACCAAACACAACACCCAATTCGGTTAAGTGACTGGTATACCTTATCCATTACCTGGCATAACCCCTACCCCTACCCCCCAAGTAAGGAAGGGCGTCCCATCGGTCACCCATCCAACCCCCGCCCCAAGAAAACTTTGCAAAACATGGGCGGGATGCCCTTCATCATGATGATATTGGTAGTGCGACGGAAGACCACTCATCCAGTGTTTTCATAGGAAGTCCTTTTCGTGTAGTTCCTCGCTGGACGGATGGTTTTCGTGCTCGCCTACCAATCCGAAGTTCGATTCTCCGCTCGGCCAACGCGGAATCAGAGGAATTTGTTTCTGGTGATAGAAATTCATTTTTCGGTATAATATGGTTCGGATCCCACAAGAAGCTGTAGGTTCCTTTGCTACGAAACCAATTGCTTTGTAGCCATGTAAAAAATGTCTAATACCTCGGCCTAGCCCTGGGAGAGCTTTAATCAGCTCAGTGGTCTGGTTAAACTAAGACATACTTAACTAAAATGTGCTTTGTATCTAAATGGCATTGCAGTGCGTGAACACTATCTTACAAGAATAGCAAGGTGTGATCCGACCTCAAGCTTACTTGGGACGCATGCAAGATATTCCTCTCCCACATAAGTTGTAAACATTACGTTCCTAATTTACGTACATTATAATGCACGCTAAAACCTACTGTCAAATAGATCCTTGTTTCACCGACGAAAATTACAATAAATATACTATATTGTATTAGAAATAATTATTCTGTACTGTTTAACATGCACATCTTTATTTTTTACATTTTCATTCTAATAAATAAATCATAAATATCCTAGCCCAAAATTCCTGTATCTTTAACTCTACGCAAAACATTTTAAGGCTCTTCCATAGACCTTTCCTACCACCCCAGCAAGAACAACAACGACAAGGTAGTTTGTAGGCTTACTCCCCGAGTAAGAAAAACATCAAGATTCATTCACACGAAAAATACGGGGATTGGTAAAATGTATGCAACGCAATACATCTGATTCAGCATAAAACAAATTACTTCAGATTTCACCAACCAATGAAATAGTAGCACTTTCGATAAATGTACCAGATCACAATGTTAGAATTATCACTTCAAAGTCAAGGAACTACTTCCAAGACACAAGCTATGATCTACCTAGCGGAAACAAAATACAAAACTGCCTCTTCAAGAGCCTGCAAATCAAATCAACTGAAAGTCGGGGTTCCCAGGTACAAAATACACAACTTACAAACTCAACCAATATCTGAGCTCGGTTATTTAATGCACCGTTTAGACAAAGCAAAGAAGGTACTTACCACATGAGCGAAGGCTTCTCTTGGCGTCATGGCGGTGGAGGGTAGAAGGGGTCAGTCTATTCCAGCAATTCACTGTGGATTGAATTTAAACATGAATGGAAATGAAGGAAGAGGAGAAGGGTAAACAGAAAGTCATTAAATGGTCCTCAGAATAATAAACAATGGAGGACTTTCCGTGGAGCACTAAGACAAAATTGCATTATGTACTTGAATGAGGCAGAAAAGGGTTGCTTAAATGAACAAAGTTGGGAGTCAATTCCAGCACAATACCTGTCTGAAACAATGGAGATAAACGATGTTCAGTCCTGAACAATGATGAGAGTTTCAGTTATTCAGAAACTCTCAACCTTAAATGGAAGAAAACTTCGTAAGTTATCCTACAAATCAGCGAAAGGAAAACGTAAAAACCAGTGCAACAATCAGAAAAACCTCAAACCACATCTCGCTCCTGCCATAGGATAGTAAAATCTTCAACACATTGCTGTTGCAAAGCTTCCATGGTCCTGTCTAACCCCGCAATAAAAGTTGCACGAAGACTTTTATCTATCGATGAACGTGCAAGTCTCTGCCACACTAAAATTACTGACTAAAAGTGTGGGATGAGGTTGCAAGTCTCACGCCTTTTAGCGCACCCTACTGGGACTTCCTTCAGCTGATCGACATCAACGTACCTTAATCACAACATAAGTCAACGAATGTGCATGCTTTAACAACGGGGGCCACACAAACACATACACACACATATATACATACATATATATATGTGTGTGAGTGTGCGTGTGTGTGTTCATAAGTAGGATACAGCTCTTATTCATTCTCTGTATAAATAATGACACACTACTTCAATATTCTCTCTCTCTCCCTTCTGCTGATGCTCCTTTTCTTCTCATTTCCTTCCAGACACCAGTTTACTCTTTCAATGAATCAAATCAACTTTCTCTCTCTCTCTCTCTCTCTCTCTCTCTCTCTCAGGGTACCATCCAACCTAATCCCAAATCTTATTTCTCGTCACTTGAGGATTATTTCCTCAAAAGCTCATTTTGTCTACGAGCGAGCTGGGGGTCAGAGGGGTGAGAGAAGGCCCACCTCCTCCTCCTCCCCCTCCCCCTCTTGTCTCAGGAGACGCACACGTGGATATTATACGTTTTATTCTCGGGAAATTGGGTGATCAGGGGAAATTGGCACGACTTCTCTAAACAAGAAAATTCTATTGGAGCGCTTTTTTTTTCTTCTTTTTTTCCGCTAAAGATCATTCTGCTTCTGGAAGCAGGCATTAAAAGAGCTTGAATATGATAGCTGGGATGCTCACAAGCGCTGACTTCCAAGTGGTAAGGAAAAACAAAATTGAAAAATGTTCCGAAGTTTCTTCGGCGCAACCAAGTTTTCTGTACAGCGTTTAAAAAGCAAGGCCACCGAAAATAGTTCTATCTTCGGTGGTCTCGGTGCAATGCTGTATGAGCCTTGGCCCATAAAACTATATTTATGGTCCAGTGGTGGCCCATCCTATATCGTTGCCAGACGCAGGATTAGGGCTAACTTTAACCTTAAATAAAATAAAAACGACTGAGGCTAGAGGGCTGCAGTTTGGTATGTTTGATGATTGGAGGGTGGATGATCAACATACCAATTTGCAGCCCTCTAGCCTCACTAAGTTTTAAGATCTGAGGGCGGACAGAGAAAAGTGCAGACATGAAAAAGTGTGGACGGACAGGCATTTCTTCCACAGAAAACTAACATACATACTTGCATATATATATATATATATATATATATATATATATTCATATATATATATATATCAAGCTACAAATGTCCTCTAATATCTAATTCACTCTACCTTGGAATTAATATATTTTCATATATGTTTAACCAAAGGGGAATTTATTCAGCGATAATAGAATTTGCCGGCCGACGGGCAACGAACCATCGACATCTTCAATTCCCTGAGGACTGGCAGTGAAGCCTTAGCCCACCCCGCCACCACAAGAGGATATAAGTTTATGCCGCCTCCACACTCAAATACTGCTGCGCTCAGGTATTTTTTAGTTTTGGAAACTGCATCAAACTCACCTCGTCCTCGGTAGCGTTGTAGTGCTTTTGCCTAGACCGTAGCCATTATATAAGTCATATCACATTACTGTGATTCATATACAAACGCTACAAAAGGATGAGGTGGGTTTGATGCACTCCAAAAATATAAATACCTGAGCGCGGCAGGTATTTGAGGGTGGGAGGCGGCATAAACTTATATCCTCTTGCAGTGGCGGGTGGGTCTAAGGCTTCCACTGTCAGTCCTGGAATTGAAGATGTCGATGGTTCGTGCCCGTCGGCCGGCAATTCTATTATCGCTGAATAAATTCCCCTTCAGTTAAACATATATGAAAATATATTAATTTGGAGGTACCTTAAAGATATTAAAGGACTTTGTAGCGATATTTTGTATATATATATGAATAACTTGATCACGAAGTATAAAAAAATATTTATGTAAAATAAAGGTTTTTGCCACGAAGGAAAATTAAAAAGCGAGATAGCCGAGAACTTTCAGTCTAGCACGACCTTTACTAGTAAAGGGTCGTGCTAGACCGAAAGTTCTAGGCTATCTCGCTTTTCAATTTTCCTTCGTGGCAAAAAACCTTTATTTATAGATATATATATATATATATATATATATATATATATATATATATATATAATATATATATATATATATATATATATATATATATATATACATATATCCAAACATTCACAGCAGGCAACCTGACAAATTACACAATATTCAACTCTCTCAATTTTTCACAGAACCAGAAGAGATAACATTTCGGAAATCAAATACCAACCGAATACTCGTATAGACGTTCTCCCTTTGTCTTCCCTTGATACGGAAGTACAGCAGACCTGTCCACTCCTGGCAATCAAGGAAACTGAACGGATAAACAAAGTCCAAGACAGTTACAAATGACACTGATCAATTTGGAATCAATTTTTCATTACCGGTGGCAGAGGGGTTCTGATCTTCAATTCCGCATCGATAAACTAAAAAAAAAAATTATTGTGATTATGAAAAATGAAACTCTTGACTAAAAAGAACATTCACACAAATTTCGAGTCTGAAGTAGGAATGGAATATAGAAATCAGGCCAAAGGCCAAGCTCTCGGACCTATAAGGTCATTAGGGCTGGAAACGTGAAATTGAGATTAAAAAAAAAAAAAAAAACTCGCCATTGTGAAACAACTGTTAAGAGAGGGTGAATAGAAAGATGGAAGCGA
>NC_061099.1:11648571-11686071 GCF_015104395.2 Macrobrachium nipponense
ATATATATGTATATATATATGTATATATATATATATGTGTGTGTATATATAATATATATATACTATATATATCTATATATAATATATATATATATATGTATATATATATATATATACATATATCTATATCATATATCTATATATATATATATATATAATATATATATATATATATATATACCTTGATACCCTTTCTTCTCAGTTCTCAGGATTCCTAGTCTTCTGGGAAAAGGTTTCAAAACCACGTAAGCTAAGTAAGCTAAGTCACCAGTCACCGTACTTATTTTAAGGCATATTAAGCAGACTCAATTTGTACCAAATTTGCCATCCTTTAATAACTAGCATCCAACTGGTAAACATGGTTTTACACTCAGACACTGATTCTCATAATAAGATTAAGGGCCTACAATATAATCCCCCCTTCTATTTATGGGAATGATCAATCTTATATTTATGGGAATGATCAAGAAACTACCAATCGATCATGATACACTACTAAAATCAGTAGACCATTAAGTTAGTAAACACTAAATGCACATTTCTTGGATTATGCATTTTTAGTGCAAAATAAAATTTGGTGGTTTCAAGAACTTTTATTTCATAGAGAGAGAGAGAGAGAGAGAGAGAGAGAGGAGAGAGAGAGAGAGAGAGAGAGAGAGAGAGAGAATGAATTTCTCATCCTATATACTTCTGGTGGAAAATAAATTTCAAGTTTCAAACCATTTTCATTCCTGAGAACTGATAATCTGATCCAAAATTAAGTAAAAAACAATGATTTACTCTTGTAATGGGCTGCAATAACCTTCCCTGTATGTATAAGTATTCAAAATAACCTCTGATTTTAAATAAAATGCAAACTAGGCCAATCGATGGTGAACTCTACTAACCTACAGATGAGTTAAAGCAAACCATATAAAATGTAGTAACAAACATCAACAGGTTTACTTATCACAAAGTTGACCTATGAACCTCTAAAAAGAAAATCTGCTCTTATGCATGAATAAGCTAACCTGCATCTGAACAGCAGTCTTAACAAGATCCAGAATTTAATAGGGAGGATGACAGTGTGCTATGTAAAACACATTTAACACTTCTCATTTCTTAAACCAAAAATGATATTGTAATGATACAATTAAGTTTGTTCATACTTACCTGGCAGATTATATATATAGCTGATAATTTCCGACACCGACAGAATTTAAAATTTACTTACGACACACGTAGTGGGAGTCAGGTGGTTAGTACCCATTCCCGCCGCTGGGAGGCGGGTATCAGGAATCATTCCCATTTTCTATTCATAATTTTTATTTCCAACTGTCTCCTGAGGGGAGGTGGGTGGGGGCGGGTACTTAATTATATATATCTGCCAGGTAAGTATGAACAAACTTAATTGTATCATTACAATATCATTTTGTTCATGCAACTTACCTGTCAGATATATATATAGCTGAATCCCACCTTTGGTGGTGGGAGAGACAGAATAGAGGATTTAGGAAACACATATGTGCAGATAATTGATATCTTGATTCCTTACCTGTTAGCATAGCTGGCTTCGTGATTACTGCCACGTAAGTCTTGCTTGTGCTACTAGAGTTGCCAGCAAGGTAGAGACTATGAAGCTGGTGCAACTCCAGATGATCTGTCAACAGGGGCGAGACCACGACGTGACTAGACCATGGACCATACTAATGAGGGCAACGAGACAAAAATACCACCACCTGGCTTAGTTTACCAAAGGTATCCACTTAACTAAGCTAATGGAAGGGAGACCCGCCCCCAGCCCCAGGTCGGTCACACAACCATAAACACAAATTAAAAACCCCCCCTAATCCCTAAAAGGATAGGATGAGTGTTACCCTCCTGCCTGCCCCAAAACAGTGTCTGCAGCAATGTTATGGGTCCGAGGGAGAAGCAATTTTCGTATGTCACTTTCACCCATCCCGCAGGTAGTGTGAAGCGAACACCGAATTGCTTCTCCAAAATGTGGCATTCAAAAATATCTTTGAGAGCCATATTTTTGTGAAAGGCTACCGAAGTAGCAATAGCTCTCACCTCGTGAGCTTTAACTTTCAGAAAGCTTTAAATCACTGTCACTACACTTATATGCGCTTCTTGATCGTATTCCTGATGAAGAACGCCAGTGCGTTTTTTCGACATAGGAAGATCAGGTTTTCCTCACTGAACACCACAAATTAAATTGTCCGATGAACCTCTGCAAGCTTTAGTTCTCTGCAGATAGAACTTTAGAGCCCTGACAGGACACAGAGAATCTCTCACGTTTCGTTTCCAACTATATCTGACAACCCTTTGATTTCAAAGGACCTCGGCCACGGGTTGGAAGGATTCTCGTTCTTTGCTAAGAACATGGGACTTAAAGAACACACCGCACTACTTTCTGAAAAGCCATCTGCTTGCTAATGGCCTGAATTTTCGCTAACCCTCTTCGCCGTCGCCAGGAGCGGTTAGGAAGATCGTTTTCTTCTTCGTCAGATTCCTGATAGAAACTGACTGAAGCGGTTCGAAGTTACTCGACATCAAGTATTTGGAGTACCACATCCAAGTTCCCACGAGGGTACTTTAGGCTGGACTACCTTCCTAGTCTCGAACGATCTAATGAGATCATGAATGTCCTTATTATTAGACAAATCGAGTCCTCTGTGTCTAAAGACTACAGAAAGCACGCTCCTGTAGCCTTTAATAGTTGGAACAGCCAACTTCACTTCTTCTCTCAGATGAAGAAGGAAGTCAGCTATCTGGCTCACAGAGGTTGTGGTGGAGGAAATGCCCTTCTTCTTCCTGCACCAGGATCTGAAAGACAGCCCACTGCGATTGGTACATAGCGATCGAGGAGGGCCTCCTTGCGGTGGCAATCGCCTTCGCCACAGGTCTTGAAAAACCCCTCGCTCTGGCCAACTTCTTGATAGTCTGAACGCAGTCAGACTCAGAGCGGGGAGGTGTGGTACCTCTCGAAGTGGGGCTGTCTGAGTAGATCTTTCCTTAAGGGTAGAGTCCTCGGAAAGTCTACCAGGAAGGACATCACCTCTGTGAACCAGTCGGCTGCCGGCCAGAAGGGGGCGATGAGTGTCATCTCGCTCCTTCCGATGCCGCCAACTTCCTCATCACTTCCCCGCCCCGAGATCTTGAGCGGGGGAAAAAGGAAAAGCGTATATGTCTAGGCCCACCCGACCAACTCCAAAGTAGGGCGTCTACTGCGACTGCTCCCGGGTCCAGAAACTTGGGGAGCAATAGAGTTGAAGTCTTCTCGTCCTGGACGTTGCGAAGACATCCACCTGTGGACAGCCCCCACAGGTTCCACAGCGACTGGCAAACCTCTTGGTGAAGGGTCCACTCTGTCGGCAACAGCTGTCCTCGCCGACTGAGAAGGTCCGCCCGAACATTCTGTACTCCTGACACGACCTTGTCAGGATCGTGACTTCTTGCGCTTTTGCCCACAAAAGGAGTTCCTTTGCGATGGCAAACAGAGAAGGCGAGTGAGTTCCCCCTTGATTTCTTAGGTATGCCAGCGTGTGTGGTGTTTCCGAATTGATCTGAAACTACTTTGCCGGATACTTCTTCCTGAAAACCTGAGAGCCAGATAAATGGCTGACAGCTCTTTCAGATTGATGTGCCAGGACACCTGTTCCCCTCTCCAGGTGCCCGACACTTCTTTCCTCCTAGTGTTGCTCCCCATCCACCCGTGGACGACGCGTCGGAAAACAACACTAGGTCGGGTTCCGAAGTTTGAGGAGGAGCCCTTCTGCGAGCTTCCGAGGATCTGACCACCAACTTAAGGTGATCCTTCACCTCTCTCGTTAAACACAAGATCGCCTCCAGATCTTGCTTGTTCTTCCAACTGTTGGCTAGGAAGAATTGAAGAGGTCTGAGGTGGAGCCTACCCAGAGAAACAAACTTCTACCATGAGGAAATGGTCCCCAGCAAACTCATCCATTCCCTCACCACCCGAGCATGTTTCCTTCCCCAGAAAGGGTCGCCACTTTCTCCAAGCATTGAAGTTGTCGCCCCCATGGGACGGAAAAAGCCCGAAAAAGCCACTGAGTCCATCTGAATTCCCCAGATAGACTAAAGATTGAGACGGAGTCAAATGCGACTTTTTCGAGGTTTACCAGAAGCCCCAGGGACTTGCTAACGTCATGGTCGTGTGCAGGTCCTCCAGACACCGTTCCCGCGATGAAGCTCGAATAAGCCAGTCGTCTAGGTAGAGAGAGATCCGTATATTCTCCAAATGAAGCAGCCTTGCCACGTTCTTCATGAGAATGGTGAAAACCATCGGCGCTGTGGTCAGACCGAAGCAAAGTGCCCTGAATTGGAAATACCTTCCCCTTCAGGACAAATCGCAGGTATTTCCTTGATTGGGGGATGGATGGGGACGTGAAAATACGCGTCTTGGAGGTCTAGTGAGACCATCCAACCTCCCCCGGTCTCAAAGCTGACAGCACCGATTGAGTCGTACTCCATCTTGAATTTCTTTCTTTATCACGAAGAGATTTAGGCTGCTGACATCGAGGACGGGTTCGTCCGCCACCCCCCCGAATGTTTCGGCACCAGGAACAGGCGGTTGTAAAACCCTGGCGATTCCAGGTCGAAGACCTGTTCCACCGCTTGCTTCTCGATCATTTGTTCCAGCAGATCGAAAAGCACTTTCTGCTTCTCTCCTCGATAAGAGGGAGACAAATCCTTTGGTGTTGAGGATAGCGGGGGTGACTTCAACGAAGAAAACGGGATCCTGTACCCTTTCCTCACGACATCCAGCGACCAAGGTCGGCATCTCTCTCTTCCAGGGCTTTCGCGAATCGAAAGAAGCCTGGCTCCTACAGGCGTCTGAAGGACTTCCGAATCACTTCCTACTCTTTGACGGAGCAGTTTTGGGGGTTTTTCCTCTGGAAGAGCCTCTTCCTCGGGAGGCTGCTTTCGAGGAAGGTCCAGCACGAAAGGGCTTCGATTTTCTTGGCAAAACGAAGCTCCAGAAGATGAAGCAGCTGCTGGCCTTCTCGAAGATGAGCCTGAGCCAAGATCTTGCGTCGCCTTTTCCTGAAGGCTTGAGCTATGTCCTTAACCCATAGCCTGGGGGAATAGATGGTCTGAGAAAGGAGGCGAGAAAAGCAAGTCTGCCTGCTTTTGCGTTGGAGAGACGGATTTGGCCGTGAAATTACAAAGAGCGCTCTCTTGTTTAGAATCCCTCCCGAGCTAAAGTGCGTAGCCAACTCCTCAGAACCATCCCTGACGGCCTTGTCCATACAAGAAAGAACGCTGGACAGCTCCCCCAGACTAATAGTATCAGAACTCCTTGACCTGGCATCTAAAACTTTCCAAGACACCAGTCGAGAAAGTTGAAGACCTCTAGCGTCCTGAAGAGGACTTTTAGGTGAAAGTCGAACTCGTTATGGTCCAAGTGACTTTTGATGAAGACAGAAAGGGCTCTTCTGGAGGCGTCTACGATGCTCCCGAAGTCACCTTGAGCAGAGGCTGGTAGTTTAACGCCTATGTCTTCTCCTGTTCTCATACCACATGCCTCCTTTACCGCAGAGTCTTGAAGGAGGCGGTAAAGCTAAAGAGGACTTTCCTGACGCTTTCCTCTTCTCCATCCACTCATGGACTTTCCGGAACGCTTGCTTCGTGGAAAAGCGACTTCTTCTTCATTTTAATGAACCCCGATGTCTTCGTTGCCTTAAAAGAAGAAAATTGAGAAGGAGGAGTACGAGGGGCTTCCGGTTGAAAAGTTCTCCTAACTCCGACTGTAGAAGACGCATCAAAACTTTATAGTCCGATGAGACAGTAGCTGGTTGCTGTTCTCCTCTGCTTCTACTAAATCATCGCTAACTCCTTCCTCAGAAACTGGAGAAGTAGGAGGAAACTCTGAAGAAAACTGACGAAAACAGGAAGGGTTCCTTCATCCACCTGAACTTGCATTGTTGAGGAACTGGTGTCTACCAGCGCGCGCTTGGCGTCCGAATACCACACGTTTGGTTGCCGACGGGTGCGCGCTCGACATCTACCAACACACTGCTTGGCGTCCACTGGCGCGCACCGAGCGTCCCACTAGTGCACGCTTGGCTCCGCTGGTGCGCGCCGAGCGTCAGTCAGCGAGCGGCTGCCGCTCACTGGTGCACGTTTATCAACAACAGGTGCGCGTTTGGCGGCACCATGAAGCGCGCTCCACTTGCACAGAAGCGCGCTCAGCGTCCACCACTCGCTTGCGAACATACGAAGACTTGGCGAGCGGGAGATATTTTCATCCTGAGAGCGAGAAGCGAACTTCTCACCTCCTCTAGAGAGCTGCTGGGGAGCAGAACGAACTCTAGAGGGAGACTCGAACGAAGAGAGAGGCGACGCGGAGGAGAAGAGCGGGTCTTGACTTCTTCACAGGAAGCTTCTCATCCTTCCTACGACGCGGAAAGAGACTCTCTAGCAGCAAGAGCGTCCTGAAGTTGCTGCTGCAGTGACTGAATCATCTCTTGTTTGGCGAATCTTCCTGCTCCGGGGGGGAGGGACTGACCCTGTGAGCAGGAGAGCGGCGAGGGGAACGCCTCCCTCCTCCTCCCAGGTACGGCCTCTTCCCGAGCTCTGGAGCGACTGTATCGCTCGCACGAGCTAACTGAATCCAAGTCCGAAGACTCTCTATGACGCCTTTTCTGCGGCGGAAAAGCAGCGAACGCACTGTCAAGGCGAAGATCGCAAAAGCGGAGAAACTAGGACGTGAGCGTCAACATTACGCGCCGTCCTTTTCAGCGGACGTGAAGCACCTTGAGAACTCCACCCTTTACGTGGGGATGAAGCCTCCGATGACGAAAAACACTCCTTGAGGGAGACGTGCACGCGCACGCTCCCTGGCTGGTAGTCTGGGGATTTTCATCAGTCACTGCCGAAGGCACGTCAGATCGGTGGGGGTTCCTTGTAACCCTCCTTCGGCTTTCGACATGCTCCTCCCCAGGTCCTGGGAGTCAAGCAGAGGTCCAGGCCATAGAGGCGAAACGAGGCCGATCTGACGCACCCTCCACTACACAAGGGGTATCACTGCACTTTTGCACGTCACTTTTGCTCTCAAGAGCCAACACTTTCGATTCTAGATTACGAATCGATTCCAATATTAAGGATAAAGTATTACTCTCTACAGACACTGCTTCAGGGCCCGGAGGCAAACTACAGGGTTAGGAGCATTAACAGAAGGAGGGTTAACAGGAGAAACATTAATTTCTTGCACGCCTGAAATACTCCTGGAGGAAGACCTCCTTAACCTATCCTTTTCAAGTTTCCTAAGATAGGTCTCATACGCCTTCCACTCAGAATCTGTTAGTCTTTCGCACTCCTTGCAACGGCTTTCATAACACACATTCATGCTCCCTGCAACTCTTTACATACCGTATGTGGGTCTACTGAAGCTTTCAGTAGCTACCTCTACAATCAGTTCTAGGAGCAGAACCTAGCGCTAGCTGAAACTAGACCCTGACATATTATTCCAAGAAAAGTCCAAACCAAAATCAAAAATCAATCCACTAATAACGTGTGCCTAGCCACCGATCCAATCAATTAATCCAAAAAAGAACCAAAAGGGATACTCAAGTAGCAAAAAGTTTCCAAATCCAGACGGAGGGTGCTGTAAAACAGATGTTCACAACACCGGCGACAGAAAAAAATTATGAATAGAAAATGGGAATGATTCCTGATACCCGCCCCTCCCAGCGGCGGAATGGGTACTAACCACCTGACTCCCACTACGTGTGTCGTAAGTTTTAAATTCTGTTGGTGTCGGAAATTATCAGCTATATATATATCTGACAGGTAAGTTGCATGAACAAATTAAGATTTATATGTGGAATATTATATATGTCACTAATTTATGTATTTACATACAAATGACCCTCATTAATCCGACACAATTAAGACCTTATGAGTGTCATATATTTGCAATAAGTGTCATTATTTCCTAGCAAAAATTATTATAAAAACTTATTCCACAGAAATTCAAATAAATTTAAAATGCAGTGTAAAGTGTCCTTTGCAATTAATATAGTTTATTATTTGGCTTCATTTATAAAATTTTGGCTATCAGGGCAAGCAGTGTGGCACTTTCAGTAAATCAGCACTAAATACAGTGAAAAGAGGGATAGAGTTGGAGTGGTTATACAACATAATGAAAACTAGAAAATAAAGATAAAGTATAAGTAAAAATGGAATTAGAACAATCCACAGCTGCTGAGTGGAGTTCCAAGTCAAGTAGGCTATGGGCCCAGGTTAGGTAAGGTTACAGAAGGCTAGAATAGGATGCAATTTCGTTTTTCACTCATCCCTAGGTGGGGTTAGATAGGGGTGGTCCAGAGAGGTAACGCCTTGTCCAGTGTGATGTGGAACACTTAGGTTAGGCCAGGATGTCCCGGCCCAAGTATTTCACTAATTTTCTTTATTTTCACCCCAAAATATTCAGTTTTCCATTGTAATTCAAAATTATTGTTGGACATGAGGAGTATTATGGTCTAATCAAGATTTTTGGGGTCACATCTATATAAAATATATATATATATCATTATATATATATATATATATATATATATATATATAATATATATATATATATATATATATATATATATATATATATATATATATATATATATATTATATATTATATATATATGTATGTATGTATGTT
Source organism: Macrobrachium nipponense (assembly GCF_015104395.2). NCBI lineage: Eukaryota > Metazoa > Arthropoda > Malacostraca > Decapoda > Palaemonidae > Macrobrachium > Macrobrachium nipponense. The sequence goes on from NC_061099.1 coordinate 11,657,237, forward strand.
TCACTGAATTTGAAATAGCCATGAACCCTACTTTAATGTATGCTATTTGCATTTGCGAACATTTTCTTATAATGTACTTAAAGCTTTGAGGTGCACTGGGTCTGATTGGGTTGTGGTTTAATCCTTGGGTTAGGTTGGGGAAGGTACTTTCCAGACTTCTCATCTTTATTCCATATGACTTCCCCATCATAGTTATTTAGGCCTTCTGGGTGGGGAGTGCCTATCAAGTGGTAAGCTCCAACAATGTTACGAATAACACAAGATAATGAGTCAGAAAAATATATGATTCCTGTAGACTATTTAAAGGTTAAATTCAATGATTCTTGACAAATTAAGGAAAAAAATATGGTTCCTGTAGGCTACTGAAAGGAAACATTTTTGGATTCTTGAAGATTTACAAACATAACATACCAACTAGGCTATGGTTACTGTAGTCTATTTAAGCTCAAGGATGCCTAAATTTAACGATTTAAAAACAATCTAAACAAAACCAAATATACGATAATACATAAGCTAAAATGAACTCAAAATAACTCGACAAGACAGTGTAGCACATAGTACTGCATATTGCATAGCGTAACGTCAACGGGGCCTGCAATTGGCATGCTGGGAATGAAGGTATTGGATCGGAGCTCCAGGGGACCAAAGTGGGGTCCACTTACAAGGTATGAATTAATTAGGCCTAAGGCCTAAATGGCCTATTTTCAAACATTAGGCCTAAATGGCCTATTTCAAACATTAGGCCTAAAACCAATTTCTGGCAAGTACAACGTAATTTGGGCTGACTATAGGCCTAAATTTCAACTTCCAAATACCATCTAGACCTAATCTACAAATAGGTATGACAAGGGCATGAGGCCCTGGGGGCCAAAGTAAGGGGGTTAGAGGTATGAATTAATTAAGCCTAGCCCACGGCGGCCTATTGGCAAACAATATTAGGCCTAAAACCAAATCAAAGTCAAGTACAATGAAATTCTGGGATAGCCTTAATTAAAATTAATTTCAACTTTAAAAGCCTATGGGGAATGTAGTAGTAGTAGCTACTTGTTTACAAATAGAGCTTTTTGTTCATACCTTTTGCTGTTTTCTGTCGCGGCACGTGACAAATAACGCTGTAATATAAAATTCGAAACGAAATACGTCAGTTCACTTCACATTACATAAATAAAACTAACCGACGGCGTAATTTTGATAATTCGTAAAGTTGCAGAATAACTTTCCGAATCGGAAGACGAACCTGCAAGGGTGTTCCATTGCGACATGTGTTAGTCATTTATGGTATTGTAACGAAAGTTCTTCACAGTAATTTTGTAACAAAGAGTTATATAACATCAAAATAGTTTTTATATTGTTATTATTATTTAGTTTTAAATCTATAAATATTATACAGTGAAAATTATTGATATGATGTATATTAAAAAAAAGTTTTTTAAAAAGAAACATTACAGATACCTCCTGTCGAAGGTGTTTGTTTTGACTGGTCTTGCAAGTTGCAAGATGTTCAGTGGTACAATAAGTTAGTTTGTGCTAATTTTATGCGTATTTCGTGTATAAAAATCGGCTTTGAACCACGTAAAATCCAAGGCTACGCATATCTAGCAACGGTGAGTAATAATGCAAGTGATAATGAGTTATAAAAAGGAAATGTGAAGTGTGTACCTTACGGGTTGTGTCACTGTACATTCATGATCTTGATTTCATTGTCCGTCCGTGCAAGCTAAACATTCGAGATTAGGCCTAGTTTTCGTCGCTAGAATATGAAACAAATAAATTTAAAAGATTTTTTAGCATTGTTGAAGCCCATTTTAACCACAGACTAGGCTGAAGTCACGGAACCTTGGAAGACATCTTTAATTCATTGGTCTAACATTGGTGAGCTCACCATACTGGCGGATGACCCAGTAAGCCTAGGAATCGTCACAATTTAGAGTCTGTGTTTAGTTTTTAGTTTATTCTACGGTCAGACGGGAAGAATGCAAGATTACGTACAAATCACCGTAGGCTATATCGGTTTTATTCCGAGTATTTTGCGTTCTTCGTTTACTTTAGTAACTCGAATCATTCGAGGAGTGCAATACCTGTATAGGCCTAATAATCGAGATTGCATTGCAGCCATTTGCCAATTTTATCATAGACATTTTAATCATCATTTTGCGAACGTGTAAATTTTCACAAGAAAGGCTTAACGACGGAAATAATATCAGGTATGATGTAATGACTGTATTTATTAGCTCTCGAACTCGAGAAACTGTATTTTTGTGTATCATGAGAATCAGGCTGTTTTATCTGATATCTTACGCCATATTTGACTGATGTATCCCAGCCAGTTCGAGCAGGCATATTTAAAACATTTTTGTGTGCCATGTGTTTTAAATTTATTATCACGTATTTTTACTGATGTGGCAATTTTTGTTTATGTTTGAGAACACCAGATTAAGAAGAATGCAGTATTTTGGCCTAATCGAAGTCGTTTGTGCCTTTTACTTACTATATATTTCGTAGGCAATATTTTGGAGAGGTTGCCTGGTTCCCTCTAGCTGGCGATATCAGTCTCCCCATTATTTTCGTCAATAAGGGTTTGGCAGTGATTGATGTCAAACGATATTAGCTGAGGCATTTGAAAGCCCGAGCTGTGTAGGGTGCAGTAAACGGTGTAGAATGGCGTAGGTAGGCTGAACCATCAACTTGTGAAGCCTAGCATGCATCCAATTTTGTGTTTGATCCGTCTCATGGCCTTCAGCCGCATCAGGAGTACCATCTCTCTCTCTCTCTCTCTCTCTCTCTCTTCTCTCTCTATGTATGTATGTATGTTAGTATGTATAAATTGTTTATGTAGATGTATGTATATATATATATATATATATATATATTTATTGTATAGGTATCTATATATACTATGTTATGTAGGCCTGTGTATGTATATAGCTATAATCTATATATATATATATTATATATATATATATATATATATATATATATATATAATATTCTATATATAGATATTATATATATATATATATATATATATATATATATATTAGATATATAGTATATAATATATATATATATATTAGATATATATATATATATATCGGTGTATGTACGTATATAAGTAAGTATGTATGTGTATACTGAAGCGATTGAAAGCCAGGAGATGGCTCCTCCCAACACTTCCAAATTTAGATACGTACATTTCCTTATCCTTTCAGCCTCCATGAATTCAGAATGACGAAACAGTCAGAAAACATTGATTCACTGATTCACCTTCACTAATCTATGTACCTCTGTAACGTATCCACATTTCTCTGCTTTTCAATTTTACTTAGACTACATGTAGTCTGCAAAACAAATCAACAATCTTAACCAGTCAGCAGTTTTAACCTTTCAACTACTTTCTATTTCTTCATTCTCATCCTATAGGAATATGATATAAGGAGGAATTGTTAGCTTTCAGTCAATTCCACTGGATGGTATGGGACTAGCGCTGACCTCATGAGGACCAGTTTCATTTTTCATGTGTAGGTAGCGAGATATGTGCTCTGCTGCTGTCCTGGGATTTTGGGAGATTTACAAAGGATTAGGGCTACTAAATATTTCACGTTGGAAACGACAAATGGAATAAATACGTAAATACATATAAGGTTAAAGGCGTTGGTTGGGATCAGAATTGGTTCAAGAGCGCCTCAGTGGCGTGGTTGGTATGGTGTTGGCGTCCCACCTCGGTGATCGCGAGTTCGATTCTCGGCCATTCCATTGAGGAGTGAAAGATGTGTATTTCTGGTGATAGATGTTCACTCTCGGCGTGGTTCGGAAGTCACGTAAAGCCGTTAGTCCCGTTGCTGAATAACCACTGGTTCCATGCAACGTAAAATACAAACAAACAAACCAACAAGAATAGGTTCAAGGGTATCTGACCTTTGGAAGAAAATAAAGAAAATGATCTTCTCCAATTACAATGCAAGCAAGAGCTAAGATTAAACCAATTAGATATCGTATTAGGAAGGCAAATGAAGACAGATTGAGTTAGAGAGAGAATCAGATAACAGGCAAGAGAGTGACACGAAAGGTCAAACTCAGATTTGTTTACTGTTTCTAAAATAATATTAGTGTTGTTCCTAAATTCAGTTTGAAAAAATATTAATAATAAAAAAAACTTTAGATCCAAATCATTTCAGCAACATTGTTCTGTTATTATCTGGAAATTGCCTCAGTTTACGATTTTCCTAAACTGTGTGTATAAGGAAACGCTTAAATTCTGTGGAATATGATTTACGTTGGTTTTATATTTAGAAGACGATAATAATTGCATATGAAATCGACTCAGCAGTTAAATGTAAACGTTTAAGAGCGAACAAATTATTGCCAGGAGCCTCTCCCTTTCAATTAAAGGGATTACTGACGTGTGTGTGTGTGTGTGTGTCTTTGTGACAGCCACATTAATGATTCTCTACTGTCTTGCACAATACATTGGAATTGTCATCTTAAATTGCTCTCATGTTTATGATTATCATGGAGACAAAGAAACCGAGAGAAATTATCTGTGGAGAAGAGCTATCTGTTTGCTATTCGCCTGCATCAATTATAACCGCTCTAATTCGATCCCCACTGGCTATCGGATTGTGGATTTTATCATTGGTTGAACGTTGGGTCTGCAGATAAAACTCGAGGTGTTTGTACTTGTGTATTTATACAAGTCGGCCACCTTTATCTTGACATTTGATTGTGAACTGTGTACTACTTAGCTGTCGTCTGCTGAGCGCATGTTTTATTCATTGGAACTGATATGTTACAAGTAGTATGTTGTATACATATTCCTCCCATCTCTCTCTCTCTCTCTCTCTCTCGTCTCTTCTCTCTCTTCTCTCTCTCTCTCTCTCTCAGAAAATTTTTCTTCACACATTTACACGTGTGTGTGTGTGTATATATATATATATTATGGTATGTATAAAAAGAAAATAAATCGTTTTTTTTACCTGTTTTACCAGTGTTGATCTAAGCCGTGAGTAATATGGCTTGCATTGTTACATTGTTGCATTGTTACACATTAAAAAAAATTCCATGGTATTTGTGTCAAAGTGTTTCATATATTATTGTATGATGTAAGTACCATTTATTTTCCGGTTTTCATAATTTTTCAAATTTTACAGTACCCCCTTCCATATTCTTTCTTGTTCCATCTGACTTCCCACCCTCTCTAATAATTGTGTCGTAGTTTCAGCTTCGAGGTTTTCATCCTGTTACACCGTTCAAACCCTCTTTCTGTCAGTTACCATTTGAGCGCTAATTGACCTCATAGGTCCCAGCGCTCGGCCTTTGGCCTGGTCCCTATGTTATATTCTATTCAAAATTTCTCAGATTATATCGTAGATTGTATCAGATTGTATCGTTAGCGAGAACCTCGATTGTTTGTCACCTCCGCTCTGTCATATTCTGTGTCGCGGACGCGATGGTCAGCAAATCTAATTAGTCCTCTAATCCTTATACACTTCCCGAATGGACATCCCGTATCATCTTACGTGCTACCCCCCCCCCCCCACACCCCCCCACCCCCGCCACCTCCCCATCTGTGCCATGAGGCCATTAACATACACGCATACACACACATGCATTTCATGTAGGGCTTATTTTGTTTTGCGTAGTCATGAAGGACTCTGTGTCTTCACCATATATATATATATATATATATATATATATATATATATATTAATATATATATATATATATATATAATATATATAAAGTTTGTATATGTTTAAATTATTTGCCCATCTTAATGCAATGATACCTTGAAAAGTATATGGTGACGTTGTTCAACATACTCGGTGAACTCACCTCATAAATACTTCGTGAAAAGGCTCCCCTACTAATGTGAAATGCTGACGTAGGCTTTTTTGAACCCCATTTCAAAATGATTACAAAGTTATTTGAAACCGCATCCCCCCCCCCCCTCCCCCCCTCGTGACCACGGTTGACCGAAGCCGCAGTAAATGGTGGAAAAACGAATCCTGTAGCAGCAACGAGACGAAAAATTCATATGTCGACGCGATATTTTTTTTTTTTTTTTTTTTTTTTTTTTTTGTTTTTTTTTTTTTTTTTTTTTTTTTTGCGAGCGTCGAATTGCCCGTATCGGCCGATCACATTCCCTCGTTCAAACGTTTATAAAAATTTCTTGCGAGTGTGGGATGATAGCTTATCTGCAACGCTTCCGTAAAGTGGCTGCATGGGTGCTTTGGGTTACCAATAGTTCCATGTGCTTTTGCAGTATTTGTCTTTGATGAAGTATTTATCGCCTTGTCTTTGATGAAGTATTTATCGCCTTATTTTTACCAGCGTTTTTAATTTCTCAGTTTGGTCTGTTTGTGTGAGTTCCCGTTTTCTGTTTTTCCCATTTTCTGTCTTTCTTTGGTCACTTTTATTCCTGAACTTCGAACTATAATCCGGTAAGTACTATTATTAGTCAGTTGTTCTCCAGGCGGATAACATAAACAAAAGCTATGCTTTATTGAAACAAATTAAAAGCGTGAGTCAAGGTCCTAGATACCTCACCATTGCCGGACGAATAAAACAAATAATTGCTTCAACAAAGTGGCTGAACTACATACTGTTATATTCGGTGGGAGGGTCGGGAAAGGTATATATATATTATTATAATATATATATATAATATATATATATATATTAATATATATATATACTATATATGTGTGGTGTGTAATATATGATAATTAGTATATTATATAAAGAGAGAGAGAGAGCGAGAAGGAGGAAGAGGAGGAGAGAGGAGAAGAGGAGAGAGAGGAGAGAGAAGTATGACTAGTGATGAACGCAACGGTAAATTAGCTGATAAAATAATATATATAGATAGGTCTTTGCTTCGCGACAAGCTAATGTTTGTCATGTTAAACATTATTGCAACATGTACCTGGTATTAGGACGGTAGTGACATTTGTTTGAATAGGCTGAGATAAATTGGTTTTTCAGGGAGGCTAGGCCTACCTCTCGTGCGTCCCATTTGATCTTATCCAAGAACGGCAACAGTGTTAAATCATAAAGCCTGAATGTTGATACAACACAGTGAGGTTAAATCACTTACTCATGAAGTAATAAACAGCCTTTCGAAACCGATGTCAATCAATTGAACATCGATCACAGTGGCAGTGCGTTTTCAATGTGCTGCAATATGTGACTTTTTTTTCTAATATCACATTTACGCAGTATGCTTTTGTTTGGACGTCAAATGGGCGTTGCGAAATGGATAATCCACTTATGATCCGGGGGTGACAAACGCCCCAATATTTGTTCTGAAATATATATGCCGCCATGAAGTGGCGTTCGTTGCAAAGTTATGTAATGCGTTTGCTTTGCATGATTTTATATATATATATATATATATATATATATATATATATATATACATATATATATATTTATATTTAGCAAAGTCTTCAGAAGGATGGATGAAGCTCTGAGTATCGTCAATATTTTCTACAAATATATTTCGTCTTGATAATCAAAAACGAATATTTCTGTGGATCCTTCTACTGATTAACTTATGGAGCGATACGGTGGTTTTTGTATTGCATTGCTATATTATGGTATATCCTATATAATATATTATATTATTTTATATAATAGATAGATTTTAGATAGATAGCCTAATTGATATAGATAGATAGACATGACTGATATGGTTTTATGTATATATATTATATATTGTATATATATATATATATATTTATATATATATAGATATTATATACAGATAATGTATGTACCATATATATTATATATTGTATGTTTTATATTATATATATATATATATATATAATATATATATGTTATATATATTCATAGAGCCAATTAGGAACTGAGAATATTGTTGAATAAGCCCTTCATGTCGAGGAGCGCGCTCTCTCTCTTCATGCTTTTTATCCGCTACCAGTCTATAGAAGGATGACTTATATACTGTAGAACGGTAGCAGACAATAGGGTTTGGGAAAAGCTACGTATGATCGAAAACTTGTTCAGTCTCTCTCTCTCTCTCTCTCTCTCTCTCTCTCTCTCTCTCTCTCTCTCTCTCTCTCTCTCAGATGTTGATTCAGATGAAAGGTTACTCGGGAAAAACCTGTTGCCTTTGTGTGTTTGTCGAGCGTTAACCACCCTGACGTCGTCGGAATTGTGTGAGAGGCGATTATAAATGCTTTGTTTATAACGGAGTCTCCCGGTTGGCTCACCTGAGAGACGCCATTGCAAGGTCCATTAAGTTCATCCGGGAGTCAATTGTCCCGCTTGACTTCCGTTTCTTCGAATGAGTTTCGGATTGCTCTCTCTCTCTCTCTCTCTCTCTCTCTCTCTCTCTCTCTCTCTCTCTCTCTTTCTGTTAAGATTATATCAAGGTCTGCATAGTCAGGTCTGTGTACATCATATGCTAAAATCAACAATTTCTCTCTCTCTCTCCTCCTCTCTCTCTCTCTCTCTCTCTCTCTCTCTCTCTCTCTCTCTCCTCTCTCTCGCTCCTCTGTTAACAGTATTTCAAGGTCTGCATAGTCATCTCGTGTAAATCAATAATGCTAAAATCAACAATCTCTCTCTCTCTCTCTCTCGGTCTCTTACCTCTCTCTCTGCATCTCTCTCTGTTAAGAGTATTACAAGGTCTGCATAGTCAGCTCTGTGTAGATCATGTGCTAAAATCAACACTTTCTCTCTCTCTCTCTCTCTCTCTCTCTCCTCTCTCTCCTCTCTCTCTCTCTCTGTTCTCCTCTCTCTCTCTCTCTCTCTCTCTCTCTGTTAAGAGTATTTCAAGGTCTGCATAGTCAGCTGTGTGTAAATCATATGCTAAAATCAACAATTTCTCTCTCTCTCTCTCTCCTCTCCTCTCTCGTCTCTCATCTCTCTCTCATCTCTCTCATCTCCACCTCTCTCTCTCTCTCCTGTTAGAGTATTACAAGGTCTGCATAGTCTGCTGCGTACATCATAGGCTACGATCGACATTTCCTCTCCCTCTCTCTCTTCTCTCTGTTTAAGAAGTAATTACAAGGATCTGCATAAGTCCTCCCCTGTGTAGATCATGGTGCTAAAATCCAACACTCTCTCCTCTCCTCTCTCATCTCTCTCTCTCTCTCTCTCTCTCTCTCTCTCTCTCTCTGTTAAGAGTATTACAAGGTCTGCATAGTCAGCTCTGCGTACATCATAGGCTACGATCGACAATTTCTCTCTCTCTCAAAATCACCTCCTCTCCCTCCTCTCCACAAAAAAAACTCTCACTCTCTCTCTCTCTCTCTCTCTCTCTGTTAAGAGTTATTACAAAGGTCTGCTAGTCCAGTCTGCGAGAATCATGTGCTAAAAATCAAACACTTTCGCTCTCTCTCTCTCTCCCTCTCTCTCCTCCTCTTCTCCGTTCTTCTCTCTCTCTCTCTGTTAAGAGTATTACAAGGTCTGCATAGTCAGCTCTGCGTACATCAAGTGCTAAAATCAACAATCTCTCTCTCTCTCTGTCTCTGCTTATAGTATATTAACATTTGTTCAGTGACTGGCCTTGTAAGAGCAACCATTACTAGTTGAGGAGGATTCTCTCTCCAATAGCTCACGAAGAATATAAAGGACATTGTTATACGCCCTTATAAAACCTTTTTTTTTTTTTTTTTTTTTTTTTTTTTTTTGTTTGTTTGGCGGGGTGTGGGCGGGGGATTGTCTTGTGGGCGGTTAGTGGGGCTGACGTGACTGTCTCTTTCAATTCAGGTCAGGTATCCTTATCAACCAGCCTGGAAAAATCACTGAATTTCAGGTTCCTCGGATTTTTCTTTCGTTCCCCCATATGTATCGTTTACTCGGGGAGTAAGCCTCCAAACTACATTGTCGTTGTTGTTGTTGTTGCTGTTGTTGCGGTTCTTGCTGTTGTTTTTTGAGTGATAGGAAAGCCCTATGGAAAAGATTAAATAGGTTTGAAAAAGGTGTTTTGCGTTGAGTTAAAGATACAGGAATTTTAGGATAGGATGTTTATGATTAATTGATTAGAATGAAATTGTAAAAAAAAGAAATAATGTGTGTGTTAAACAGTACAGAACAATTATTTCCAATAAAAGGTAACATATTGATTATAATTTTCGTTGGTGAAACAACTCGCTATTTGATTATGGATTTTAGCACGCGCCACGAGTAAGCTGGAGGTCGGATGGTTTCCAGCTGAAGTTTTAAAGAGAGAAAGAAAGAGAAAAATGCTTTTAGTGTCTCAGGTGTTAGTTAGACCACTGGCTCTTGAGCTCGGGAACTCGAAATCATTTCGAAACGAACAGAAATTAAAGACGATTTTAATTCAATAAACGAACGGGAATTAGCACGGTTTCAGTTTAATAATTGAACGGGAATTAACAACGCTTTCAGGTTAATAAACAAACGAGAATTAACAATGGTTCCAGTTTAGTAAACGAATGGGAATTAACAACGGTTCCAGTTTAGTAAACGAATGGGAATTAACAACGGTTTCAGTTTAATCATTGAACGGGAATTAACAACGGTTTCAGTTAAATAAACGAACGGGAATTGAAAACAATTTTATTTTAATAATTGAACGGGAATTAACAACGTTTTCAGTTTGATAAACGAATACGAATTGAAAACGGTTCCAATATAATGATCAGACACGGTTGTTGGGACTCCGTCTGGAATGTTAATATTGGATGTTAATATAGTTCGAGAAGAGGTTTACGAAACCGCCGTTCAGTAGATTTCATTAGAGAAATTCCATATTCTGAAGTATGATTATGTACTCATCAAAACTTTTGAATTCCTTTCAGTGGAGAACCGTTTTTATTACAGTATTATGCAACCGAAGTTTGCTGTCTCCTTATTCAAGTCAAGATTGCGTCCCCAACATTACCCCTGTAAGAAGAGAGGATACTCTTAATCTATAATACATGCCACAATAATAAGCTTATTTTATAATAATGTGATAAAATGATAAGTTTAATTTTATTTATAATATCTCCTAGAATGATAAGCATACTATATAATCCTTGCCACAATGATGAACATACTGTATAATCCTTGCCACAGTGACAAGCATACCATATAATCCTTGCCACAATGATAAGCATACTGTATAATCCTTGCCACAGTGATAAACATACTATATAATCCTTGCCACAGTGATAAGTATACTGTATAATCCTTGCCACAATGATAAGCATACTCTATAATCTTTGCCACAGTGATAAACATACTATATAATCCTTGCCATAGTGATAAGCATACTCTATAATCCTTGTCACAATGATAAGCATACTGTATGATCCTTGCCACAGTGATAAGAATACTATATAACCTTCCTTTCCAAAAGTAAGCATATTGTATAATCCTTCCACAATGATAAGCTACTGTATAATCCTTGCCACAGTGGTAAGAATCTATAATTAATCCTTGCCACAAATGATAAGAAACTTATATAATCTTGCCAACAAGATAAGCAAATGTATAATCCTTTGCCCAGTGAAAGAATACTATATAATCCTTGCCACAATGATAAGAATACTATATAATCCTTGCCACAAAGATAAGCATATTGTATAATCCTTGCCACAGTGATAAGAATACTATATAATCCTTGCCACAATGATAAGAATACTATATAATCCTTGCCACAATGATAAGCATACTGTATAATCCTTGCCACAATGATAAGCATACTATATAATCCATGCCACAGTGATAAGCATACTATAATAATATAATCCTTGCCACAATGATAAGCATACTATATAATCTTTGCCACGATGATAAGCATAATACATAATAACAGTAGAGATGATAAATGTGCGCTAGCAATTTTAGGCTTTACGTCCCCCTAATCGTAGGGGCGAATTTCGTTCGTAGATCCAGCCTCGAAGAGCGCGTCAGGCTGGGGTTACGAAGATGCGATCTGTTGACAGATATCTGTGAGATCTACTAGAATCTTGCCGTGGTCGACTTTTTCACCTCGGTCTCTCTCGCTCTCCCTGCGTCCCGGACGGTCACGGATCTAGATTATTATCGCCAGTTGAAGAAGGGCAGATAAAAAAGACAAAAAAAATTTCTAAGAGCTATTGTAAAGACGTATGGTACCTTTGATGTTTTTCCAGGCGAAGTGATAAGGACGATGTTCGAAGTTCTGTTACAGCGCCACAACATCAAAGACACTACCAGAGTGGTGTCCGTTCAGGCTTTTCTGCCGAAACCTTTCCTAATCGTTTTTTTTTTTTTTTTTTTTTTTTTTTTTTTCTTTTTGAGTGAGGAGTTATATATATGGGATTTCGAGAATAGATTATTTTTCTTTTGCCAGTCAAGGTCTACGAGGACGGGAGAAAAATATTTCAGATATTATTAGAATATGGAAATGGAGAGATAATGCCATAGATTAATGATAGGTGTGTATGCATCTATATTGCAATATGTGATAAATGGAATGTCTATGGAATCAGACAGGTGTTTGTGTGTCATCTTGTACCTGAACACACACGCATACACATACTACTACATACAAATATAGATATTATATATATATATATATATATATATATAGTATGTATATATATATGTATATATAGATATATTATATATATCTATATATATATATATATATATATATATATATATATATAGAGAGAGAGAGGAGAGAGAGAGAGAGAGAGAGAGAGAGAGAGAGGTATGTATGCATGATATATAAAAATAACACACAATCACGTGTGGAACTGAAATATATTTCTGACTCAGATCAGGATCGAACCCAGGTCTCTCAGTTGAACAACTAGACCGCTGCCAACCAGGCCACATCAAGAGAGAGAGAGAGAGAGAGCATAATTTTACACTAGGATAAATAGAATATAGAGTTTAGAGAGAGAGAGAGTGTGAGTGAATGAGTTGGGACGTAGTTAAATACCAGAAATGCATCAGAAACTGCCTGAAAAACGAACGTGAAAGACTTTGAGGCAGTGCGACGTCCCAGCCGAAAGTTTTGTAGCTAATGAGCGTAGGATCGCGCGTATCTACTGTTTCTCTCTCTCTCTCTCTCTCTCTCTCCTCTCTCTCTCTCTCTCTCTCTCTCTGTTTCAACAACAGCTCCGTGTTAATTATCTTCACTCAGCCATCTCTCTCGCTCGACACCAACAACAACAACCCGTTCCTCAGCCAGACAGATCTTCGATGGCGAACTGTCGTCACGCATTACATCGACGCCATACTTTTATGAGTATGGGAGAGGAGTAAGTGAGGAAAGGGTAGGAAAGCGGGTGGGGAGTTAGGAGGGTGAGGGATGGTGGCGGTGCCAGTAGGTGTCGCAGGTGCTTTACCTGATATTGACCTGACACTCCAGGGGGGTGGGGGGTGGTGGCAAGTGCTCAAGGGGTGGAATTTCGAGTGTTTTTCGGTGCCGTCGGTGGATGGGAGGAAGTTGTCAGTCATGGATGAGACTGTAGCCTCGCGGAATTGGATTCAGTTGAATTAAATATAGGATTGAGGCCAGAAGCCAGGCACTGGGACCGATTTCACTCAGCCCTGAGACGGAAATGGAAAGTAAAAGTTTGAGAGGCGCAACAGGAGGAAAAACCTCAAAGTAGTTGCATCATGAATCAGTTGTTGGGGGGGAAAGTAAGATGGAAGAAAAAGAATATGAGATGAGGTACGGTAAAAGGAACGGAAAGCGTTGCAGATAGGTGCCTAAGGGAGGCACGTTGCAAAGAACCTGAAGTAATGTTTATTTTATCGACATTTCATGTTTATCTGCCCAAAGAATGAGGAAGTACGCCCACAGGTTTATTTGCACGGATCATTTGGATGTGCTGGCTCATTTGCACAGAGGTTGAGGGAGGGTCTTAACGCTAATTTACCTGGCGAAGACAATGGAGATCTTTCACTTGGGTTGAAAACAGGTCTTTGATGGCTAAAGGCCCTTCAAAACACCTCTAGTCCCGTAGGGGGAATAGTGCCGTCTTTGTACTTGATACGGCGCACTGTAAGCATTAATTAAAGTTCTTTGCAGCGTGCCTTCCTTAGACCCCTAGCTGCAACCCCTTTCGTTTCTTTTACTTTACATCCTTTCGTATTCTCTTCTTCCGTCTTCTTTTCCACCTTCTTAGGCCTAGCAATTGATTCATCGTGCAACTGCTTTGAGGTTCTCCTCCTGCCTCACCTTTCAAACCTTTGACTGTCAATTTCCGTTTCAGCGCTGAATGACCTCTTAGGTCCTATAGTAGATTCATATTAACCGTGCATTTGATGTCTAGGCCAGTCCTTCACGACGCTCCTGATTGGCTGTTGATAAGCCAATCGCAGGGCTGGAAACTCTTAGATTCTCTCGCGAGTTCACATGGGTAGGTTCTATGTTCCATCTCTCCTGAGGGATACCTATGTCTTTCAGGAGAGGTGGAACATACATCCTGCCTATGTGAACTCTGGAAAGAGACTGAGAGTTTCCAGCCCTGTGATTGGCTTATCAACAGCCAATCGGGAGCGTCGTAAGGGACTAGCCTAGACATCAAATGCACGCTTGATGTGAATTTACTATAGTGCTTGGCCTTTGGCCTAAATTATATATTTGATTCAGTTCACAAAGTAATTGCGGGTTGAAATCTCCAAGTTCAGGTTGAGGGCAGATCTCCTATATGGTGGATTCGCTCAAAAGACATTACGGAAAATATATATTATTTATTATATATATTATATATATATATTTGATATAATATATATATAATATATATATATATTATGTATATATATATAATATATATATATTATTTATATATATTTTAGTATATATATATTATATTATATATATGTATTATATATATATATATATATTATAATATGGATATATATATATATGTATATATATATAGTATATATATATGTAATATTTATTATTTATGGTATATTATATATTATTTATATTTATATATGATATATATATAGTATATATATATATATATATGTATATATTTATATATATATATTATATATATATATAGATATATATATATATATTTATATATGATATATATATATATGTATATATATATATATATATATATGTATATATATATATGGTATATATATATATATTATATAGATATATATATATATGGTATATATATATTATATATATATATATATGATATATATATATATGTATGTATATATATATTATATATATATATATATATATATATATATATATATATATATATATATATATATATATATATATATAGCCCTTATATATATATGTATCATGTATATATATATATATATATATATATATATATATATATATATATATATATCTTATATATACATATTATATATATATGTATAATATATATTTATATATATTCTATCATATATATATATGTATATATATACATAAATATATATGTATACATAAATATATATACATATATATATGATATATTTATATATATCATATATAAATATATATATAGATATATATATCTAGATATATATATAATATATATATATATATATATATCTATATAATATATATATTAATATATAAAATCAATTCATTTACAAACGCTCCTTTTGCCTCTACCGTCACGTGGCGTGAGGAGCCAACAGGAACGTCGTTCCCACTAAACGACTTTTTACCTTAAGAATGAAAGTGATATATCGAAGTAGAAATTGGGAAATGAACGACCAGAGAGAATTGGTAGCATTGTCCGTCTGCTTAATTGGCTCATGTTGCCACTTCACCATTCGCCGGAGTCATTAGCTGGCTTCATGTTCGAAGAGGCGGCGACGAGAGCAGTCGATCTTGGCGAAAATAATTCTATTTTTCGGTGCGATTTTATTTTTGGATTTCCTTGATTTTTTTTTTTTTTTTTTTTTTTTTTTTTTTTTTTTTTTTTTTTTTTTTTTTTTTTTTTTTTTTTTTTTTTTTTTGCGTACTTCATTTCGCGTCATTTCTCTTTTATGCCATCAAGTGATTTTTATTTTGGAATTTGCCTTCAAATCTTTTTTTTTTTGTTTTTTAATCCCATCTGCTATTCGATTCCGCGTCATTTTCTTTCATGCCTTCAGTACTTTATATCTCACTGGACTTTCTCCTCTTTTTATCGTTCTGCATATTGTATTTCTTATCACTCTCTTTTATACCTCCAGATGTTTTTGCGCATAACTTGTAAGTGTATTTTATTTTATTTTGCCATTTGTATCTTGCTTTTGCACTTGCAAAAATTCGAGAGGTTACTTCATGCAAAGTAGTTTATTTTTTTTATTTCAAGTACTAAAAAAAATTATATCCTCAGTCTGAATTTTCGAAAGGCCTTGCATTTTAGAATTGGATGGAAATGTTTGATTACTTCTCGTTAGATTTACAATGTAAACATCACGAATTGTCGTGAAATTAGTCCAGACTTGAGGTAATAATCTTGGATACGATATCCACTGAAGTCATTGGAAAAATCAAATAGAAATCCATTTAGGTTTTCAGAGGATTTAAGTAGTTAGCATATCCAAAAATAGTAGGAATCTTGGATACGATATTGACTGAATCCTTGGAAAAACTAAATAGAGATCTATTCATGTTTTCTGAAGATTTAAATAGTTAGCATATCCAAAAATAGTAGGAATCTGCATAGGACATCTACTGAATTCCTTGGGCAAAGCAAATAGGGATCTATTTATGTTTTCGGAAGGTTTAAGTGGTTAGCGTATCCAGAAATAGTAGGAATTTGTGAAGGCAGCTTCATTCTAATAGGATATCGACCGAAGTCCTTGGAAAACCCAAATATTAAATCTATTTATGTTTTCAGAAGATTTAAGTAATTAGCTTAAAAAATGTTAGGAAATCGTGAAGCTGTGATGGATCTCCCAAATACCATGATTATTTTTCAACGTTTACAAAAAAATTGTCTTTTTGGTCTGAGTAGACGGCACAAGATGTAGGAAATATGTTGCCATCTCAAGTTGAATGACCACCTCTCTTCATTTCTTTTACTCTACCTCCGTTCATATTTTCTTTTGTTCCATCTGGCTCTCCACCCTCTCTAACAAGTGTTACACCTTTCAAACCTTTTTACTGTCAATTTCCATTTCAGCGCTGAATGACCTCATGGGTCCCAGCGCATTTCCTTTGGCCTAAATTCTATATTCTATTTATCCTAGTGTAAAATTATGCTCTCTCTCTCTCTCTCTCCCTCTCTCTCTCTCTCTCATCTCCCTCCCTCTCTTTTCCCTTTCTCTCTCTCTCTCTCTCTCTCTCTTTTTCGATTTATATTTTTTTACCCGACTTTCCCTCTCGGATGAAGCTTCATGACGCAATGCATTCTATCTTTTATTTATTTATTTTTTTTATTTTACTATTTATTTACGAGTCAAAGTTTGTCATCTTTTTGAATGAAATGTGAGACAGGTGAATGAAAACATATTGTTCGCGATGATGTACGAACAGGAAATGAACTTATTTTATGGTTGAGAGAGAGCGAATGTTTAGGTAAAAAGCGGGGTTGACATGTGAAATATATATATATATATATATATATATATATATATATATATATATATATATATGTGTGTGTGTGTGTGTGTGTGTGTGTGTGTGTGTGTGTGTGTGTGTGTGTGTATAAAATAATATATATATATATATATATATATATATATATATCCATATGTTTATGTGTGTATATATATTTATCTATATATATATATATATATATATATATAGCATAGATATATCCCTAAATAGTATATATATATGTATATGTGCATAAATAGTATATATATATATATATATAGTATATAATTATATTATATATTATATATATATTATATAGATAGACCTATATATAAATATTATATAGTTATATATGTATATTGTGTATATATATATATATATATATATATGTATATATATATATATATATATATATATAATATGTATATATATATACTCTTGGGGAGAGAAACATAATAAATAGAAATGAAGTTAGGTTAGAGAGAGAGAGAGAGAGAGAGAGAGAGCTCTAGTGTCTGTACCCGAACACCGTTGTATCGTTCGGCGCCTACAACAAAGGCTGTTGTCTCTGCCTCACTTTCTCCCTCTGTTCTTCTTTGCTCATTATCACAGTGGAGACAATGGCCGAATCAATGCTCTGTCGACTTGAAAACAAACCTTTCTCTTTGATGTTTTTCATAACCATTGGTTTCCTCTCCGTCCTTCCGTCCGCGTGTATGTCAAGGCATGAGGTGCGGAGTACTACTGTGCTTCATTTGCTTGCAGGTAGCTGAGCCAAAAGTTATTACAGGCATGAGGTTCGAAGCACTGTGATTCATTTGCATGCAGGTAGTAGACCCGAAAGTTAACAGTCGATGAAGAGTGTGCAGTTCCGTAGCCAATGAGAGCCGAGTTGTTGCAGTGAAATCAGTGGCTTCAGGCTTGCCAAAGTCCCGAAAACGTAATTAGGTCCATTGTGTCAAACGCAAAGTCAGTTTGAATTAGAAGCCAAATCAGTCGTATGTAGTTTTTTTTTTTCTCTCTCTCTTTGTTGTTTTTCTTTTCATTTTTTGGTGGGTTATGTTAAGAAATAATTTTTTTTCTATTTGGAGGCTGTTGTTTTATTTTCTAGCTTGGTTTTCACTTGTTTTTCAAAACGCTGCCAAATTGAATTAGAAGCGGAATGAGTCGTATGTAATTTGTTTATTTATTTATTTATTGGAGGTGGGTTGTTTATGTTATAGAATGATTCTTTTTCTATGTGGGCTGTTGTTTTATTTTTTATCTCGTATTTCTTGTCCAAAGGATACTTTTTTACCCGATTTTTAGAATTTTGCTAATGGAGGGCGGGTGGGGGGGGGGGGGGTGGTGGGGGGGGGGGGGGTTACAGACTAGCAACAAGTTTAATAGATTTTATGAATGGTCCGGTTTTTGGCTGCTGTTTCGGGTCTCCGGAAGCTCTTGGTCAAACTTTGTAGCAAATAACCTCATGTGGATACGTAGAGAAGTCAGAATGAGCGAGAATTTCTATAGAAGTTCAATACCCTTCATAGTTTCTGCTAGAGATAGACTTCTCGAGTGAGACTGGATTTGTATATTCGTTTTAAGGTTTTCGGTGTTTATAAACACCGTCTTATTGGAGATCGTTGAAGTAGTTGCACTGAAGATTAGTTAATTAATTATTTAATTAAACCTGAGAATTAATTAATCCTGAGAAAATCACTCCCATCAACCGGAATTACGACTAAAACGAGCAAGTGTGTTGTCCTCTACCCCGGAAGAGATAGTGCCGTCAGTGCACGTCGTGCTGTGCACCGTAGGCATTACTTAAGGTTCTCTGCAGCGTCCCTTCCGTAGGCCCCTTTCGCTCCTTTTACTGTATCTCCGTTCATATTCTACCTTCCATCTTAACCTTCCCAAAACCTCTCCTAACAGTTCATTCACAGTGCAGCCACTTCGAGGTGTCTTCCTCCATTAAACACCTTTCCTATCTAACCTTATTACTGCAGTTCTCCTTTCAGCAGCTGGCAGTGACTCATAGGCCCAGTGCTTAGCCTTTGGCCTAATTTGTATATTCTGTTATCTTCTATTCAGTCCTCTGTGACATTGGCTGACGTTGCTGCAACATCTTAGTTTAACCAGCCCACTAAGCTGATTAACAGCTCTTCTCCTACGGCTGGCCCTAAGGATTAGGTATTCTTACGTGGCTAGGCACCAGTTGGTTACCTAGCAACGGGACCTACTGCTTATTGTGCGATCCGAACCACATTCTATCGAGAAATGAATTTCTAATCGCCAGAAACAAATTCCTCCGATTCCTTGTTGGCAGAGGGGGGAATCGAACTCGGGACTACCGAATGGGTAGGCGAGCAAGTGAACCACTCGTCCATCGAGGAACGACATCTTGAGTCATTCCGAATATTCCGCCTGAGAGTCTTGTCTGTTTTCAAAGTCAATAATATTCCCTTTTCCCTCCAGAAGTCATCAACTTCAGGTTTCGACTGCTGTGAGGGCTGAAGGACCGGAGAAGAGGCTTCGAACGAGGTGGTAGGACTCTTTTAAGGGCGGGCGAGGGGTGGGGGCGGGGGGTTGGTTGATTGGAGGGCTTAGCGTGTCCTGTGGTCCTTGAGGGACTCCCCAAACGGTTGGGGTTAATGGTAGGGGGGAAGGGTTAGTTCGTTATGGGACTCCAATAATGGAATTTTTTTAAACGCACATCGTAAGATATGGTCTAAAGCTTTTTTATTTTATTTATTTATTTTTTTTTTTTACAAATAATGGGGAAAGAGTAAAGTAGAATATTTTGATGTTCGCATCCTTTTGTTTTAAGTAAGTAAAGTGTCCTGTTTATCGTTAATCCATTCCTATTCTTAAATTGGGTTGTTTGTCTTATAGACTGACATATTATGGCTTACTCGGGGAGTAAGCCAACAAACTAGTATTTTGCTTTGTTCTCCTTCTTGTTGGAGGGTGGGTAGGAAAGTTCTATGAAAGAGCCTGAAAATGGTCCGAAAAAGGTGTTTCGCATTGAGTTGAAGATACAGGAATTTTAGGATAGGATATTTATGATTTATTTATGCGAATGAAAATGTAAGGAATAAATAATGTGCATGTTAAACAGTACAGAAAGTTATTTTGAATAAAATGTAACGTATATTTATATTTTAATTTTCCTTGGTGAAACAAGGCTTTATTTTCCCATAGGTTTTAGTATGTTTAAGTTAATTGATGTATTAAATTTAGGCTGTGTCTGTTCAATTATTTTGTGTTTCCACTTATCTGAGAGTATATTAACATGTTTAATGTACGTCCTTTTTTATTTGATCCGTGTTGCTAGTATGAGTAGTACTAAGTATGATTATTAACTACGAACACTTCACACTAAGTTAGGAACATTATGTTCGCAACTTATGCGTGAGAGGAAAATCTTGCACGTGCCCCGAGTAAGCTGGAGGTCGTTTCACATCTTGTTTTTGAAAAACGCCTTGTTTTTCTTTCATTTTATGTATCTTAATTCCGTCCTTTTTCAACTTTTCTATCGGTAATCCATTCCTATTCGTATTGTGGTCGTTTGTCTGAAAGACTGGAAAATTATGAAGAAGAGTCTCTTGTTATTATTTTATGATTAATCTTAATTTCAGTCTGCATTTTCCATCCTCGTTCTTAAATATTCGTGGTCGGTTGGTGTATTAAGAAAAAATATTAATTATCTTGATGACAACAACAGAAATCACGGCAGATGTTCATCACTTCCGGGACAAAACTTTTAATATATATATATAATATATTATATATATATATATAATATATGTATATTTATATAATATATATATTTATATATTTTTTTTCTTTTTTTTTTTCTTAGCAGTCCTCAGACCCGACGTGTATCTGAGCTCCAGCTACAAAAATAAGTGAAACGAGAACTGGTTTACTTTCCAAGACAGGAAACAATAGAGCATTGAATAATTTCTGCGAGGCTATTATTTGCTGAATTAAAGTTACATTTGTTTTCGAGATTCGATATATATTCCTTAACTGAAAAGTCACGGGTGAATTATCGTTGTCCAGATTTTTAACACATGTTTGAGCCCATCACCTTTAGTACATTGTTTTATAAAGATTTTACTACTGCTTCCTTCAGTATATTATTGTGGACCTTCAAGAACATTACTTGTGCCCTCGTCAATGAGATTGCTACCCTATGCCTTTATTGTTATGTATGAATGATGAAAAGTAAATTTAGTTGAAACATTTGATTTGAACGTAGTTTCACGAGATGATGGTTTTCTTCCGACGTCATCTGCTGAAACTTTTTTTTTCCGTGTACTTCATTTACATTTTACTTTATATTTTAAATATGCTACGCTCCCTCACCTACTTACTACAAACTGTACATACAACAAAAAAATTATATAGATTACAAAAAATAATAAAAGGTAGCATTAAGCAGAGAGAGAGAGGAGAGCATGTTACTGTTCTTGTCAATATACAGACTGGAATTGAAGTTAGTTTATGGTGAGAGAGAGAGAGAGAGAGAAAAGGCTTCTTGTGATAAGATCTTCTATTCTTCAGAATCATCACAGGCTTGCTTCCGGGTCATTAGGGCCCTAGTGACGCGTTCTTGCGTAACCTGTTGATGAAGCATTAGAATCTCACCACCATAAGCACCCGAGTACCCTTCCTTCCTCCAGTCCCCCCCCCCCCCCCCCCACGCCCCCCGCCCCCGCCCCCCAACCTAGTCTAAGACTTATAGAGGCGCAAAGCGTTGGGAAAAATGCTTTTGTGATACTACTGTTGTAGTTGTTGCCTAATGTTCGTTCGAATATTATTTAACATGCTTGCTGAGGTATATACGTGTTCTATATTAGTATTATATGATGGTATATGGATATGTATATATATATATATATATATATATATATATATATATATATATATATATATATATATATATATATGTGTGTGTGTGTGTGTGTGTGTATGTGTGTGTGTGTGTACAGTGTGTGTATATTATACGTTAAAGTGTATCCACCCATCTTTAAAATATAACATTTCAGAGACTGAGATGTACTTATGAAACAAGTTCCACGAATGGAACAACCAAATAAGAAAAATATTCTTACTAATTCGTAAAAATGTCTGACTTCGATCTGAGCAATATTGGCTTCCGTAAAAAAAAAAAAAATAACTATTCTTCTTACCCACATTGTTCCTCCTCCTCCTCCTCCTCCTCCTCCTCTTCCTCTTCCTCTTCCTCTTTCCTTTCCACCCTCCTTATTCTTTTGTGATTCAAAGTAGGGTTATGGAGGCAGATCTAACATCGATAATGGGGTTTCCTGGTCCATTCCTTACGCTATGAATTCCCGAATTCCCGAATTCCCGGAGTCCTTTCCCGTGTTTTCTAGAAGGGGTTGTTTGTTTGCGGGAATCCTTTGTCTTCTTCCTCAAGGATACGATATATATATATATATATATATATATATATATATATATATATATATATATGAATTTATTTAATGTATTTATATTTTAATATGTGTGTATAATATATTATATATATATATATATATATATATATATATATATATATATATAATATATATAGAGCAGGTCAGTGAATACACATATAAAACCTCCAGGGGATGTCCATGATACAATGATTAAAACATAGATTTATTCTAAGAAACGTTTCGCACATGAAAATCTCTGTGCATCATCAGTCTGGTGAAAGATAAAGACACATTTATAAATAAGTCTTAAAATTATATAAAAGAACAAAGTAAAAATGATAAAACAGGTTAAAAGAGACTGCTTAAACACCAACCGTTCATTGTGAGGAGAGAAGATGGAATGAACTAAGACAAGTTAAAAGTAACGACTTCAACTATGCCAGGTACAGAGTTGCTGAGGACGTGTTACTGTTAAGAGAGGGAACAAGCCTCTTGATATATAAAGACTCAAGGGTGGTTAAATGGTCAGGATTTTTGACATGGTCTATTATGGAAAACTGTTCTTTTTGTACTTCAATTTTGCAATTAAAAGAATGATTTCTGATGTTGGAAAATTCGGGTTGTTTTATTCTTTGACCAGTGCGAAAGCTGAAGCCCAAGTGAGAGCAATCAATACCTGACCCTTAACAGCCTTCGAGTTGATCCGACGTAAGAGCCTGGACATCCAGGGCATGTAAATTTATATATAACGTTGGATCGCATAAAAGGCTGAAGGCGATCTTTATAGTTAAAAAAGGAACCAATTGTGCATGGATTGCTGGATATGAGTTTGACTTTAAGGCATGGTATCTCATGTTCAATGATTCGTTTCAGGCTGGGTGTAAATTTCAAGTCAGATATATAGGGGATTGTGACATAAAATAGTCTTTTAGGGACATTAAAATTAGTTATTGGTGGCTGCAAGAATTTCGTAAGTATTTTGTTGATGGTTTTTTGAACAATGTCGAGTGGAAACGAATTAGATTTGAAGAAACCTAACAAAAAAGTCATTTCCACGTGGAATAGTTGCCAAGACGAAGAGTATTTCAGTGCTCTATTAACCAAAGTGTGAATAGTATTAATTTTAAAAGATTGTTGACACGAACTATAATAATTGTTAGTCAGTCCAGTAAAAGTACGTTTTCTATAGACCGATGTGGAGAACTCAGAGTTAGTTCTGGTAATTTTCAAATCTAAAAAAGCTAAAGAATCATCGTTCTCTACTTCCATTGTAAAATTGATATTGGGATGAAAGTTGTTAATATACTCTAAAAAAGAAGAACATTGCCATGGGTGTTGAAACAAAGCAAAGGTATCATCAACATATCTACGATATAATGAGGGCTTAAAGTTAGAATCACATCGGTTTAAAAACTCAGACTCCAAATGAGACATAAAAAATTTGCAAAAATGGGGCCTAAAGGGGAACCCATTGCAACTCCATCGACCTGCGAGTAGAGTCGCTGATTAAATACAAACATCGAATCTTGCACTGCAAGATGGAGTAATTGTTTAAAAATAGCCCGATTAAAACCATGGAAATTTGTATCATCATTAATAAATATTTTGTTAAGTATAATATTGATGGTTTCATTAAGAGGTACGTTGGTAAATAGAGACTCAACGTCAAAACTAACAATATAGTAATCTCCATCTTGTGTGGTAATCAGTTGTTGAAAGTCATAAAGTCATATCCATTTTTCAAAGAGTATTCATTATTACTATATTCAGATAAAAGTCCAGCTAAAAATTTTGAGATAGAGAAAGAATGATTATGTCCTCTCGTTTCTTCAAATTCAATAGTACTCTCAAATCAGCAGGTCTAAAAAAAGGTGTCCAATTGGGTTTTAGATGAACATATGTTTTATGGACAAAATTAGAAATTTTTTGTTGGAGGTTAGCTATGTTTTGATTGCATTCTAGTTTAGTTAACCTTTGAAACATAATTTATTTTTGACGTTGAGTCTCTATATGCAGAGAGAGAGAGAGAGAAAATACGTAATTCCCTGTCTGTCGAAAAATGAACTTAAAAATCATCGTTTGTAAGAAATTCCCGTTCACTACATTCCAGTTCACCTTCTCCCCGACATGAAGTCACTGGCCTCTTTACCTTACTGGAACACCTACTGAACCCAATCATGTTTTCCGATTGTATTAACTAGGCTGCTGCTCCCTGCTGCTGCTGCTGCTGCTGACGTCAGCATCCAACCTCTGGAAACTCGTTTGGTTCGATGCCAAGTTTTCCCCTTTCGGCAGAGTAAACATGGGCAGTGTTGCCAGTCGTTACGATTTTTTTTTTTTTTTTTTTTTTTTTTTTTTTTTGGTCTCGAAAGCTATGTTCACGTAATTACTTCGTCACTCCTCGAAGCGAGACAACAATTAAACTTACGATTTGTCCTCATTTTCTAGTGAACGATTAAAATGAATTCCGCATTTTATCCGGTCAGCACTTTTTCCTGTCCGCCCTCAGATCTTAACACCTACTGAGGCTAAAGGGCTGCAAATTGGTATGCTGGTCATCCACCCTCCAGTCATCAAACATACCAAATTGCAGCCCTCTAGCCCCAGTCGCTCTTATTATTTTTTTTTTTTTCATTTAGGATCCTATCTTTCGTTGGTCTCGGTATAATGCTGTATGAGTCGCGGCCCATGAAACTGTCAGTCCGGCCGTGGTGGCCTGCGTTGTTGCATTACCAGAAGCACGATCATAGCTCACTTTAATATAAATGAAATAAAGAAAAAGCTACCGAGGCTAGAGGGCTGCAAATTGGTATGTTTGATGACTAGAGGGTGGATGATCAACATACCAATTTGCAACCTTCTAGCCTCAGTAGTTTTTGATATCTGAGGCTGACAGAAAAAGTGCGGACGGACAAACAATGCCATCTCTATAGTTTCTTTTTGCATTGTGTGGCGCTATGATTTGTGTGTCCTTACAAAACCTGCATTTCAATATGACGAAAATATTATCTGAAGAACGTAAAGACTGTGAAATTAGTTGAAGAATAAGGACTTCACTTTAGTGTATTAAGATTCTAGTGGACGACTGAGAGTAGGGTGTTCTTACGAGTGATCCCTGTGGCAATTTATGTTTATTTTATTTATTTATTTATTTTTTCATTTTTTTCGTCAGGAATTCCTGACGGGTTGCTTTATTCTAAACTCGAATCCATTTTCCATCGTTATCCTCTAAAGTCGTTCATCTCTCTCTCTCAAACCATTCAAGCGTTTTAAGCTGTTAAGTCCAAAACGGCTCCATTTCTTGATACCAATACGAGAAGCTAATATAAAGAAGTCTCTCTCTCTCTCTCTCTCTCTCTCTCTCGCTCTCTCTCTCCTCTCTCTCTCTCTCTCTCAGAAAATGGTGCTGGACAGAATTTTCGGATGATAATACGACTTCGTTAGTGCTTGGTAGTGTATCCATATCAGATTCAGATAAAGAAAAAATGCCAGTAGAAACCTTTATCTTCAGAGTAACTGCCATATTTGTTGCATATATATATATATATATATATATATATATATATATATATATATTATATATATATATATATATATATTGTACTCTTGGTCTCACGAAAGGGCATGTGGGTATACGTGCCAACGTTCTCTGGCTGTTACCGCTCCAAACACTGACCAGAGTTAGCTCTGTGTCATTCCAGTGATCAAAAGATTAGTGTAGTTGTGAAGCAAATCGCTCTGGTAAGATCCGTTGGATATTGCCAACACAAGTGTTAACTGGTGTGATAATTGTATAGTATCCCTGAGTTCATACTATTAGCAAACATATGTATACGGATAGTATGTATGATAAATTCGAAATTCGTATAAAGTAACTAAGTCTACGGGCGTAACCAGCCCCGTTTCACGGGCAGAACCTGCTCCGTTTCAGCGAACACTTCTCACCCTACCCCCTTCGGAGGGCGGGGGGAGGTAGGATGAAACCCCATTATAAACCATCTTAGGGGTCCCCACTATAACCCTGCCAAGTTTCATGCCCATCGGACCTGCCGTTTGGCCGTGATTGAATGACAGACGGACGGACAGACAAAGCCCATTACCTATAGTAAGATAGGTCTGTGGTCTCCAGCGTCATTGAACCAATTGCCTTAAAGCGTAATGTGTACCCACTGAATGCTTGATAGCATAAGGACACGATTCTGCAAACACAGTCATACACTTTTGGGTGCGTGCTGTTGCTTTGAAAAGCATTAAACGGATTAAAATTTATTTGCATGACCTAGATAGGGCCAGTTGGGAGTTAAAAGAGATGATTATCCTGCAGTGTGCACAGTTTTTGTATCAAGTTAGAGTATTTCAATGTTCCAATTGCAAATTTTGCTTCATTGGTGTCTCTCTTAAAGCTGTCTTCTTTTAACGTTGCCTTAGGTTTTTTTTTTTTTTCTTAGCCTTTCTGTATGAAGTATTGATTTCAGCTGTCAATATTTTTCGTGCTCTCTCTCTCTCTCTCTCTCTCTCTCTCTCTCTCTCTCTCTCTCTCTGAACGTTTTTAGAGCATGTGAATACGATCAGTTCAGGCCATCATAAATCTTCGAATAAAAAATGTTAGTTTTGTTGTCATAAGTCTATGTGGTATAGATAATGTCATGCAGCGGCTTTATCATTGATTTAGGTACCAAGTTTTTAGTCGACTATGGGGCGTTGCTGCTAGGATGGGTAAGGACTTAAGAAAAACCTCATTCCAGAGTAATTATTATTGGGAACTGGAGAAAAGACGTATAGCTTCGTCAATGGCTTGGAAATAAAGTCGAAACCGGTCAGGACCTACACCCTGTCTCTTATTTTTCACTTGTGGATATGTGCGATAAATGGATCACTTACTAAAGTGATTATGATTATATATATACTGTATATATATATATATATATATATATATATATATATGTGTGTGTATATATATAATATATAATTATAAAACAAAAAGATACACTAACAGGAGAAATTAAGGTTTGTACATGAGAATGTTTGAGTTTATTTCATATATACTAGAAAAGTTCTTTCTTGGAGTATTTTTTTTTTATCATACCAAGCCATACAATACACAAAACTCAGAATTTGTACTTTACGACTTTATGCGGCTTAATTTCTGTAATTATTTTATTCTTTTAGTTTTCTACAGAACTTTGTACCTTTTAAACCATATGGCGACCGGACAGGTAACTCAATACCGCTGTGGAAGACTGGATCCGAAGGAAATGAGGGGAAAAAAAAGAAAAGAAATTGGACTCTGAGGAAAGCGTGTTTTTTTTTGACATTTCATCTCTCTTTACAAAAGTTCCCCTCAGTAATTACTCCGGCGTCTAACTATCTCTATTTCCGTTCGATATGACATTGGGCTCATTTTTACAAACCTCGTAAGATGGGTAGTGCCGCCAGTTGCATCTCGTGCGGTGCACTTTAGGCATCACTTAACGTTCTCTGCGGCGTGCCTTAGGCCCCTAGCTGCAACCCCTTTCGTTCCTTTTACTGTACTTCCGTTCATATTCTCTTTCTTCCGTCTGACTTTCCACTCGCTCCTAACAGTTGATTCGTAGTGCAACTGCTTCGAGGTTTTCCCCCCTGTTTCACCGAATGACCCCATAGGTCCCAGTCCTTGGCCTTTGGTTTAAATTCTTTATTCAATTCAATTCAGTTCATTTTTAGGGAAAGGTAGTTTTATGTCTCCAGTTACCGGATGTCTCCAGTAACTGGATGTCTTCAGTAACCGGATGTCTTCAGTAACCGGACATCTCCAGTATTTGGACTCCAGTAACTGGATGTCTCCAGTAACCGGACGCTTCAGTAACCGGATGTCTCCAGTAACCGGACGCTCCAGTAACCGGATGTCTCCAGTAACGGACGCTTCT
>NC_061099.1:11696071-11701071 GCF_015104395.2 Macrobrachium nipponense
CCTATCAATCTGATAGCCGGAGTTCGCTCCCGGCTGCTACCAATGCAGAACCCGAGGAATTTATTTCTGGTGATTAGAAATTCATTTCTCGACATAATGTGGTTCGGATCCCAGAATCAACTGTTGATCCCGTTGCTAGGTAGCCAATTGGTTCCTAGACACGTAATAATGTCTAATCCTTCGGGCCAGCCCTAGGAGAGATGTTATTCAGCTCAGTGGTCTGGCTAAACTAAGATTACAAGTCGTGGAAATCTCGGAGGAAAGTAGCTGAGGCAAATGTTATATCAATATCGACAAGATTGATTGATTATTATTCAAATTCTAGTGCCACAGCTGTACAAGAGATGTCGGGAAGAAAATTAAAGCATAGACAGAGAATCACGAAAATTTGGAACGTAATGAATATATAAATAAAGGCAAAATCCACGAAGGAAATTTGAACAATGGGGTGACCGCAGCGAGGCCTTTTGACTTCTAGTCCTTTTCTGAGCTTAGTAAAGGACGAGAAGTCGAAAGGCCTCGCAGCGGCTACTTCACTGTTTCACTTTTCTTTTGGGGATTTTGCCTTTATATATATATTATATATATATATATATATATATCTATATATATATATATATATATATATATATATATATATATATATATATATATAATATATATATATATATATTAATGTAAATATATAATGCAAATATTTCCTCACACAAATATATGATATGCATATGCACACGTACATGCATACTGTACATACGCATAAACCTATACATATATAGGCTACGCACACCTTTGTGTATATGCTGATACGTTCATCTAATCCGATCACCCTAAAAGCATTTCTCTCGCAACGTCTCTGGTTCCAATGAAAAAAAGATTTCGTAAAAGTTGGGTGTCCCTTGATTCGATCCGCGATCGTAAGGAATTGCATTAAAGGCGGAGGTAAACTTGCTCCGCGATATCGCTTTCATCCGCACATCGGGTAATAGCGAGGCTAGTTTGATTATAATCGCATTAAACTCGCTGATGGGGTTTCTGCTAACCTTCGTGTCACCGGTTTTCCTGTCTCCAAATAGAACTCCCTGGCAGAGGCAGAGGAAGTAGCTCTTCCAAGTTCTGTGAGTCATACGTCGCTCCTCTCAAGCTATTTTCAGTTTTCTCTGAAAGAAAACGATCGAGGTGGCTTCATCCGTCCGTCTGCACTTTTTGTTTCTGTCCGCCCTCAGATCTTGAAAACCACTGAGGCTAGAGGGCTGCAAATTGGTACATTGATCGCCCACCCTCCAGTCATGAACCATTCCAAATTGCAACCCTTTAGCCTCAGTAGTTTTTATTTTATTCAAGGTTAGAGTTAACCATAATCGTGCTCATGGCACCGCTTTGGGCACCAACGACGCAGGCCACCACCGGACTGTGGCTGAGTTTCATAGGCTGCGGCTAAGAGTTTCATGGGGCGTGGCTGAAAGTTTCATGCGCTGTACAGAAAACTCGAGTGCGCTGAAGAAACTTATGCGCTTTTTTTTTTTTTTTTTCTTGATTTTCTCTTCTCTTTCTTCTCGGTTCACGAACCAAAACCACAACCCTGCTTTGACAGACTCCACAGTTTATATTCCTCTCGAGAGCCGCTTAAATATGTGCGTGTGTCATTTGCTTGGATGCGTGGCAAGTATCAAGCTTCGTATTTTGTCTCTGATTTTCAAATCTCTCGTCGGTAGTGGGAACTTGAAATGGCTTTCTTTCTCTGACGTTGATAATATTCTCGTGGTCACGTGATTCGCCACAATGGTGAGAAATATCCCACTAAATGTAAAATAAATATTATATATATATATATCTAATTATATATATATAGATATATATATATATATATATATATATACACATACGTATATACCTCCTGATGAATCTGATACGGAGAATCGAGCGAGTTCTGGAAAGCTTTGATTGTAATATAATTCTGCCTTAGTTTTCTATTTGCACTTACATCAGCGTGGTTTTCTCCGCAATTGAAGCTGATGTCTACATCATTCCTCTTTGAATCTTTTTATTTACTTCTAAAACTTTCTAAGCTAGGTATTCATTGGCAAGCGTTATTCATCACTTTGTCCTAATAAAAAGAATAATGAGCTATGGTAGTTATTACTTATGTCAACTTTTATACATTGATTATATCAGTGTCATACAAAGTGATTACTGGCACAGTTTATATATCGCTTTCTTGCCAAAAGAAAGATTACCTATGATCACCTTGACCTTGAGCGCCACAGTGGCGTGATCGGTATGGTCTTGGCCTGCCACCTCGGTGACCGCGAGTTCGATTTTCGAGCATTCCATTGAGGAGTGAGAGATGTGTATTTCTGGTGATAGAAGTTCACTTTCGACGTAGTTCGGAAGTCACGTAAAGCCGTTGGTCCCGTTGCTGAATAACCATATTGGTTCCATGCAACGTAAAAACACCATACAAACAAACAATAATTGCCAGGCTGTATTCATCACTTTGTCGTAATAAAAAGAATAATTACCTATGGTCCCTTTTATCCATCGATAAGTTTCAGTATCATACAAAGTCGTTAATGGTATAGTTTATTCACCACTTCCTGCAAAAGGAAAGATTACTTATAATCACTTTGATCTTGGTAGAGATACAGCGAAGTGATATAATCCAGAATAATCCATCGTCATAGAGTCAAAGTAGCATTGAGACAAATCGCCCAGCCATAATATAACCCTTAACGATTGTTATGTCATATCTCTCCGAATCGAGAGCAGACAGTAGTAGTTTCCCATTGGTGCCCATCAGAGCCCTCAGTTCCCGAGAGGCAGCAGATGAAAAGCTTCCCTTTGGGGCCAGGCTCCTTAACAACCCCCAGGTAGCATCATATCCAGTCAATATCGGTCGTCGAGGCTTCTCCAAAGTTGTCATTACAGTTACTGGATCAGGTACATTCGCAGCGAATAACGCGTTATTGACTCTTGCGTAATCTGACTCGTGTCATTTCATGTCGTTGAAGTGACTGAACATGAGGATTTAGGGGCTCGTGTTGACAATAGAAGTAGGTCAGCATCTGAACTAATTAATTTCTCGTAATGCAAGGACAGACCATTGGTAAGTTTGTAAGGCTAGACTTATGTTAGCTTACTCGGGGAGTAAGCCTACAAACTGCTTTGTTGGTGGGGGGGAGGGGGAGGCAGGTAGGAAAGATCTGTGGAAAAGCCTAAAAAGGTCGAAAAGGGTGTTTCGGGTTGAGTTAACGATACAGGAATTTTATGATTGGATATTTCTGATTTATTTATTAGGATGATAGGATATTTCTGATTTATTTATTAGGATGAAAATGTAATAAATAAGTATTGTACATGTTAAGCACTACAGAGTAATTATTTATAATAAAATATAATGTGTTTATTTTAATTTTCGTTGGTGAAACAAGGGTCTATTTGACCGTAGATTTTAGCACTTAAATTTATTAGGTGTACTGAATTGAGGCTGTTTCTCTTCGATTATTTTGTTTCCACTTATAACTGAGAGTATAAGAATACGTTTAATTGGTGTCCCTTTTTATTTGATCCCAGTTGTTAGTATAAGTAGTGGTAAGTCCGAGTATTAATGACGAAGACCACTTCACGTTAAGTTACGGATATAATGTTTACAACTTATACGTCCAAGTAAGCTGGAGGTTGGATCAAGCCTTATTTTTTTTTCTAACAATACTTTGTGCTGAACTTGTACTACAAAGTCAACATCAACTTACTTTCCTTTCCTTTTTCCGTAGGGAGGTAATGCCATCAGTGCACCTCACGCTGCGACTGTAGGCATTACATGAGGTTAGTCGGCATAACCTGTGCCCTTGGCTGCGACCCTTTTCATTCCTTTTTACTGTACCTGCGTTCGTATTCTCTTACGCTTCGCCGTCACCTAGCAGGTGTTTTTAATCGGTATTTACTCTTTCGTTATGCGCTGGACTTCGTGTGAAATTTGAGTTGCTAGAGAGAGAGAGAGAGAGAGAGAGAGAGAGAGAGAGAGTGTAAATCCTCGAAACTGTCTTCTCGTCCAGTCTCGTCTCCCCACAATTTATTCTCGGCACCACTATTCCTAAATCATTCCCTTTTCTCTTGCAACCCCTTTCATTCTTCTCGAGGATCTTACTGCTGTGGACTTTCAAAGAAGTTCTCCGGCAACGGCTTACGGGGAAGTCTGGAGGATTATCTCCGTCAAGGGAATGACAGCAGAGAGAGAGAGAGAGAGAGAGAGAGAGAGAGAGAGAGAGAGAGCGAAGGCCTATAGGTTGATCTCACTTGGAGTGTTATAGAGGAGAAAGCCACAGTTTTATAACATATATGGTATGTGGGGCTTACAAAGTATGCATATATATATATATATATATATATATATATATATATATATATATATATTATATAGGCAAAAACCACGAAGGGAATTGAAACAATGGAGTAC
The DNA here is from genome assembly GCF_015104395.2 of Macrobrachium nipponense. NCBI lineage: Eukaryota > Metazoa > Arthropoda > Malacostraca > Decapoda > Palaemonidae > Macrobrachium > Macrobrachium nipponense. The sequence continues at coordinate 11,700,525 of NC_061099.1, forward strand.
CGCTGCAAGGCCTTTCGACTCTCGTCCTTTACTAAGCTGACTGCTTAGTAAAGGAGGGGAGTCGAAAGGCTTTGCAGCTGTACTGCAGTATTTCACTTTCCCTCGTGGCTTTTGCCTTTATTATATATTCATGAAGTTCTAAGTTTTAGTGGTTTAGTTTATGCTATATATATATATATATATATATATATATATATATATATATATATATATATATATATATATGCGCATAACTACACCACAAAAACTTAAAACTTCATGAATATATAATAAAGGCACAAGCCACGAGGGAAATTGTGAAATATATATATATATATATATATATATATATATATATATATATATATATATATTTGTGTGTGTTTGTACTTATTCCAGTTTACAATTTTTATTTCCTCTCTCAGATCTTATTAATGTGAAGAACGTTTAAGAATAAAAAAAAATGCTCTTAGTTTACATGAAGGAGACACTGAATCAATATGGATAACTATGTTAATCATGTCCTGTTCCGTTTAAAAGAAACGTATGTGGGCACGATTACTATATA
>NC_061099.1:11703571-11721071 GCF_015104395.2 Macrobrachium nipponense
CCTGAGACATCTGGAGAAGCGGAATAACAGTCATTAACATGCTATAATGTAGCTGTTATGCCATGCACAGCAATACTTATGGAAAATGAGATACAAGGAATTCCAAGGATTAGGATGTCTCAAAGACTTGTTAGTCCATGCGAGGAGACATCGTTTGCTCACTTATCTGTAGGAGCAGGTTTTACTATTCATTCATAGTGTCCTAATGATGTTGTCTAGCTTTCTTTTAAACTCTCATACACTTGCTGTTTACAACTTCTGGTGGCAGTTTATTCCACGTGTATGTAAAGAAGTTCCCACAATGGGATGTGTTGTATCTCTTCAGTTCTATACTCTGTTTCTTTCCATCTGTCCATCCGCCTGTGGTGTTTTTGCATGGTAACACTGCGTCCCGGGCTTTAGATAGTTACACTCAGCTTACATTCAACAACAATAATAATATCCTGTTTCGAATATTAACGGTGTAATTCGCATACAGTAAATTATTAAAACACTTTTCAGTTGCAAATGTACTCCCAGATATCCTTTTATTTACCTAAAACTTACACATAGCGTATCTATCTAAAGCCCGGGACGCAGTTTTACCATACGCAAACACCACAGGCGGATGGACAGATGGAAAAAAACAGAGTATAGTTTCCATCCATAATTCTTGCCTGGTTTTCGTTTAATGTAAATAGGTTACCGTCTACTTTGGTTGTGTAGATCGTGTGTATTGTATGGAAGAGCCTAAAAAGGTCTGAAAAAAGGTCTTTTCGCATCCAGTTAAAGAAACACGAATTTTAGGATAGGATATGTATGATTTATTTTTGAGATTTATAATTAAAAGAAAATAAATGGTGCGCATGTTAAACAGTACAGAAAAAATATTTATAATAAGATACAGCGTATTTATTTTAATTTTTGCTGGTGAAACAACGCCCTGTTTGACTGTAGATTTGAGCACGTGCCACGATTAAGCGGCAGGTCGGATCACGCCTTGTTTTCTTAGAGAGAGAGAGAGAGAGAGAGTCAGTCTCCTTGGTAAGGTGATTATTTTCCGATGTTTGCCTTCTGGCCATGTTTGACATCGTTGCCTGCGACCCGATTAGAGAGAAAATTACGGTACGAGTCTAAGACGTGACTTTTTTGTTTGATTTATGACGGGGAGGAGGAGATTGCCTTTCAACTCGGGGGACCAAGTATTCCCTTACCGAATTATAATAATGACTAAAAAAATGAAACATTGCTTCTTAGAAAGATTTTCAGAATACCGCCTGACTCCTACGTCTAGTCCCCTTAGGGGAGTAGTGCCGTCATTCGATGCGATGTAGGCATTACTTAAGGTTCATTGCAGCGTCCCTTCGGCCCCTAGTTGCAATTGCTGCCATTCCGTTTACTGTACCTCCGTTTATATTCTCTTTCTTCCGTCTTACTGTCCACCCTCTCCTAGCACTTGATTCATAGTGCAACAACTTTGAGGTTTTCCTCCTGTTACACCTTTCAAACCTTTTACTGTCATCCATTTCCGTTTCAGCGCTGAATGGCCTCATAGGTCCCAGTGCTTGACTTTCGGCCTAGATTCTATATTCAAATTCAATTCAAAACTTTTTCAATAACTCGAGGTGATTACAACTCAAACCTACAAATCCCATTGGCAAAGGGGATACTTTTTTTTTCTTTACTGTACTAAGTTCAAAACAAAAATCTCATATTGATAGTAACTTTCTCCGGCGGTTTAGAAAACTGTAGGAAAGTTTTAATTACAACGGAGCCTTTTTCTTGGAAAGTACCTGAAAAATGCGGGACGCCATCTCTCAAAAACTAACCGTTGAATCTTCTTGAAAATGATATTGCTATGTTTCCCACAACCATTGAGAGAGAGAGAGAGAGAGAGATTAATTGTTTATCGTGTGCATGACTTTCATTTTGAATGAGAAAGAGAGACCTTACCTTGTTCGGGTTGCCCCAGGTCCCTCAGTGTGAGGCACCTCTAATGTCTACCAGAGAGTTGCTAGTACATCTTCCGGTATATTTTGCGTCTTCCAATCTTGGATGGTCTGGGATGCAGTTTAGATATTTCTCGAGAATATTCTTAAACACATCTACGCTCACTCCTGATATATTCCTCAGATGAGCTGGCAACGCATTGAATAGACGCTGCATTATCGATGCTGGTGCGTAGTGGATTAATGTCCTGTGTGCTTTCCTTATTTTTCCTGGTATAGTTTTGGGCACTGTTAATCTACCTCTGCTTGCTCTTTCTGATATTTTTAGCTCCATGATGTTTCCAGCTATTCCTTCTATCTGTTTCCATGCCTGAATTATCATGTAGCGTTTTCTTCTCCTTTCTAGACTATATAATTTTAAGGATTGTAGTCTTTCTCAGTAGTCAAGGTCCTTAACTTCTTCTATTCTAGCTGTAAAGGACCTTTGTACACTCTATTTGTGCAATATCCTTTTGATAGTGTGGTACCATATCATATTGCAATATTCCAGAGGACTACGAACATATGTTTTATAAAGCATAATCATGTGTTAGTTTATTGATGCAAATTTATCAGAGTTAAATACCATTCTATTTACCTCTGCCCAATCATATACTTTGTTAAAGTCTCTTTGTAGCGCGTTCCTATCTTCATCACAAGTAATTTCTCTACTTATTCTTGTGTCGTCGGCGAAACTACTCACTACCGAGTCCTTAACATTACAGTCTATGTCTGCAATCATAATAACAAACAGTAATGCAGCTAACACCGTACCTTGTGGCACACCGGAAATTACCTTATCTTCATCCGATTTCTCATCGTTTGCAATAACTATCTGTTTTCTGTTGTGTAAAAATTCTTTTAACCATCTTCCTACTTTATCCACTATATTATGTTTTCTAATTTTCTTCGCTAATATACTATGGTCTACCTTGTCAAAAGCTTTTGCAAAGTCTAGATAAACCACATCTGTTTCATTTCCGCTTTTCATATTTTTGTATGTGTTTTCACTGTGGACTAACAGTTGGGTTTGTGTACTTTTTCCGGGTACGAAACCATGTTGTCCTATATTAATCAGATTGTTTTTTATTAAATGTTTCATAATATTTTTCTTCATTACCCTTTCATACACTTTCATAATATGTGATGTTAGACTCACAGGCCTATAATTACTTGCCTCTAGTCTTGATCCACTTTTGAATGTAGGGGTAATATATGCTAATTTGTGCTCATCATAAATCGTGCCTGTATCTACACTTTGTCTTAATAATATTGCAAGTAGCTTTGCGATAGAATGAACTATTTTCTTTAACAAAATATCTATGTCAGCTAAATATTCACTATTTTCGTCCCTTACTTCTATATCATTATCTTCATTATCTATTCTAGGGGTGAATTCTCTCTTATATCGTTCTGCCAATATGTTGCAAATTTCCGTTTTTTCATTGGTTAATCTCCCTTCAATTCTTAGAGGGCCTATTTCTATTCTTCTTTTATTCATCTTTTTCGCGTATGAGTATAATAGTTTGGGGTTTTGCTTGATATTTATTAGGGTTTTTTCTTCCAAGTCCGTTTTTCATTTTCTTTTGATTGTATAGTCTTTTGTTCTGCATTCTCTATCTTACTTTTTAGTTTGATCACTTTCCATGCATTTTTTTCTTTTGCAAGACCTTTTTTCCTCTTTCTGATTTTCTGGAACCAGATCCTTCTGTCTCTTGGTATGCATGACTGATGTTTACTTTTCTTCTTCGGTATATATTTCTCCGTATTTACCCTTATGTCATCACTTACGAAAATGTTATACCAATCTTTGTTTAATTCTTCATTTATTTCTGACCATTTTATATTTTTACTGTAGAAGTTGTATTTTCCATATCCTTCCCACTTTTTCATTTCTTGCTTATCTCTGTTTTCACTTGCTTTGGAATGGACTGTTAATTCTATGACATTATGGTCTGAAATACTCGCATTATAAACTATTATTTCTTTAACATAATTCATCTCGTTCACAAATACTAGGTCTAAAGTATTTTCCTTTCTTGTTTGCAGGTGATTTATTTGTTGAATGTTGTATTCTAGTACCATATCTAGTAGCTTTTCGAATTGCCTCTTATCTTCTGCACTACTATTACTCTCTTTTTTTATATGTACAAGTACAACCACAATCTCCTATTCGTTCTTTCCAGTCTACGAAAGGAAAGTTGAAGTCTCCAGATAGGAGAATAGTCCAGTCCTTGTGATTTCTACATATATCATCCAACTTTTCTATTATCAAGTCAAACTCTTTAGTATTAGGAGGTCTATATATTACTATGTTCATTAATTTTTCAGATTCAAATTCTACCGAGAGAGAGAGAGAGAGAGAGAGAGAGAGAGAGAGAGAGAGGAGATCTTTACTGTATTTTACGTGCGTGACGCTTTCATTGATTGAGAGAGAGAGAGAGAGAGAGAGAGAGAGAGAGAGAGAGATCTTTACTGTTCTTTGTATGCATGACACTTTCATTGAGACAGACAGACAGACAGACAGAGAAAGATCTTTACTGTTGTTAGTATGCATTGAGAGAGAGAGAGACTCTTTCTCTCTCCTCAAATTCTGTGGGGGCCGAACAACGCCGAGACCTGAGCGTAATTGGCCCAAAAAAGGGCGGGGGTGGGGGTGGGGGTGGGGTGCCGACCTCGTCCAATTAAGTCGCAGCGAGTGGTTTTGTGTATTCACCCACTCTATCCCTGTGTGATTCCGCATGCGAGCGAGTATGAAGGATTGGTCGGGGGATAAACCACTTCTGAACAATGCTTAGGTCGGATACCGCTCACCCTACTCCCCCCCCCTCTCTTTTTTTTTTTTTTTTTTTTTTTTTATTTTTTTTTTTTTTGTTTTTTTTTTTTTTTTTTTTTTTTTTTAAGGGGAGCTGTTTGTTTTATGCAGTCGCTTTTTTTTTCTTTCTCTCTGTTGTGCTTTTCGGTGTCTTCCTGTGTTCATGTGTGTCTATATATATATATATATATATATATATATATATATATATATATATATATATATATATATATATATATGTGTGTGTGTATATATACATACATATATATATATATAATATACTTATACATACTTACATATACATACATACATATATGTATGTTTTATATATATATATATATATATATATATATATATATATATATACACACAAACACACACACACACTTATACATCATACATACTGTGTATATATATATGATATATATATATATATATATCTATATATATATATATATATAATACATTTATGTCTATATCCGTGTGTATGTATATCAGCCTTTGAACTATGGATGAACACCTTGCAGAGAAAACTTCCACAGTGGTTTGATTTATTTTTCATTAACTTTTCTCACAACATGTTTTCTGCATTTTTAAATTTATGCTGCTACTTGAACATCGTCAGCACATAATTTAAACCTTCTAAAACCCATTACACTTCCGTATCGACCGCAATAGTATTACCATGAGTTACCTATTGCAGCGTGATCTGACAACTTCAGAACTGATTCCAATAAAAAAAAAAGTGAAAAATGCACCAAAGTTTCTTCGGTGCAATCGAGTTTTCTGTACAGAATATAATAACGTATGAACCGTGGCCCACGATTCTTTCAGCCACGTCCCGGTGATGGCCTGTCCTATAGCGTTGTGAGACTTACGATCATGGGTAACTTTAACCTTTAATAAAATCAATGTTACTGAGGCTAGAGGGTTGCAATTTGATATGTTTGATGATTGGAGTGTGGACGATCAACATACCAATTTGCAGCCCTTTAGCCTCAGTAGTTTTTAAGATCTGAGGATGGACAGAAAAATTGTGGACAGACAGACAAAGCCATCGCTATAGTTCACGTTCACAGACGCCAACAAACGCTGGGAGAAAAGTGAATGCTGCCGGCGTTTACGTCCTCCAAGAATTTGCGAGTTGAGGTATTGAAATGCGGAGTGCATTTCCCGGGGATTATTTTTGACGCACTCGACGACCGAGTCACTCTGCACATCGAGGTCTTTTTATCTCTTGCAGAGTCCGACCGTCAGCCTTAGGACTGGCAAGTTGACAGGCGGTGCAGATCTCGTGCATTGATTTCGAGTCGACTCTCTCCGTGTTGGTCTCGGTGAAATGTCGTTTATAAAGTTTTTATTCGGTGAGAGGATGAAAAGGGACACCTGTGGCCATTCTTTTATTTTGTAGGTGTGAATTATATTCTGGGATGTTCATACTATTGATAAACATGGCTGGTAAAGGATACCTGTAGTATGAACTTTCCTTCTGTGGACACGAAATATTTCTTGAAATTCATGAAATTTCTTTCCTTTTGTGAACACGAAATATTTCTTGCAATTCATGAAATTTCTTTCCTTTTGTGGATACGAAATATTTCTTGAAATTCATGAAATTTCTTTCTTGTGAAATTTACGAAATATTTCTGGAATTCATTTTGAATTTTCTTTCCTTTTGTGGATACGCAAATATTTCTTTTAAATTCTGAAATTTCTTTTCCTTTTGTGGATAGCGAATTTTTTTTTATTCATAAATTTCTTTCTTTTTTGTGGATACGAACGTTTCTTGAAATTCATGAAATTTCTTTTCCTTTGTGGATACGAATATTTCTGGAAATTCTATTGTAAAATTTCTTTCTTTTGGTGATCGAAATATTTCTTGAAGTCATGAAATTTCTTTCCTTTTGTGAATACGAAATATTTTCTTGAAATTCATGAGATTTTCATTTCCTTTTGTGGATACGAAATATTTCTTGAATTCTGAAATTTCTTTCCTTTTGTGAATACGAAATATTTCTTGAAATTCATGAAATTTCTTTCCTTTTGTGGGATACGATATTTCTTGAATTCATGAAATTCTTTCCCTTTTGTGAATACGAAATATTTCTTGAAATTCATGAAATTTCTTTCTTTTGTGGATACGAATATTTCTTGAATTCTATGAAATTTCTTTCCTTTGTGATACGAATATTTCTTGAAATTCATGAAATTTCTTTCCTTTTGTGATATCGAATATTTCTTGTGAATTCATAAAATTTCTTCTTTTGTGGAGAACGAAATATTTCTTGAATTCACAAATTTATTTCTTTTTTGGATACGAAATATTTCTTGAATTCTGAAATTTTATTTTCTTTGTGGATACAAATATTTCTGAAATTAATGAAATTTTCTTTTCCTTTTGGGAACACGAAATATTTCTTGAAATTCATGAAATTTATTTCTTTTGTGATAACGAAATATTTCTTGAAATTCATGAAATTTCTTTTCTTTTGTTGATAACGAAATGATTTCTTGGATTTCTGAAATTTATTTTCTTTGGTTGATTACGACAATATTCTTATAAATTCATGAAATTTTCTTTTCTTTTGTTGATACAAAATATTTCTTGAAATTCATGAAATTTCTTTTCTTTGTGGATACGAATATTTCTTGAAATTCATAAATTTATTTCTTTGTGTATAACGAAATATTTGCTTGAAAAAAAAATTCATGAAATTATTTCTTTTGGTGGATACGAAATATTTCTTGAAATTAATGAAATTTCTTTCACTTTTGTGAACACGACAATATTTCTTGGATTTCATGAAAATTTATTTTCTTTGTTGATACGAAATATTTCCTTGAAATTCATGAAAATTTCTTTTCCTTTTGTTGGATAACAAAATATTTCCTTGACATTCATGAAATTTCTTTTCTTTTGTGGATAGCGAAATATTCTCTTGAATTCAATAAAAATTTATTTCTTTTGTGGATACGAAATATTTCTTGAATTCAATGAAAGTTAATTTCTTTTGTGGATACGAAATATTTCTTGAAATTAATGAAATTTCTTTCCTTTTGTGAACACGAAATATTTCTTGAAATTCATGAAATTTATTTCTTTTGTGGATACGAAATATTTCTTGAAATTCATGAAATTTCTTTTCTTTTGTTGATACGAAATATTTCTTGGATTTCATGAAATTTATTTTCTTTGGTTGATACGAAATATTTCTTGAAATTCATGAAATTTCTTTCCTTTTGTGAACACGAAATATTTCTTGAAATTAATGAAATTTCTTTTCTTTTGTTGATACGAAATATTTCTTGAAATTCATGAAATTTCTTTCCTTTCGTGGATACGAAATATTTCTTGGAATTCATAAAATTTCTTTCTTTTTGTGGATACTAAATACTTCTTGGAATTCATAAAATTTCTTTCTTTTTGTGGATACGAAATATTTCTTGAAATTCATGAAATTTATTTCTTTTGTGGATACGAAATATTTCTTGGATTTCATGAAATTTATTTTCTTTTGTTGATACAAAATATTTCTTGAAATTCATGAAATTTCTTTTTTGTGTGGATACGAAATATTTCTTGAAATTCATGAAATTTATTTCTTTTGTGGATACGAAATATTTCTTGAAATTCATGAAATTTATTTCTTTTGTGGATACGAAATATTTCTTGAAATTCATGAAATTTCTTTTCTTTTGTGGATACGAAATATTTCTTTAAATTCATGAAATTTCTTTTCTTTTGTGGATACGAAATATTTCTTGAATTTCATGCAATGTCTTTCCTTTTGTGGATACGAAATATTTCTTCAAATTCATGAAATTTCTTTCCTTTTGTGGATACGGAGTATTTCTTGAAATTCATGAAATTTCTTTTTTTTTGTGGATACGAAATATTTCTTGAAGTTCATGAAATTTGTTTCCTTTTGTGGATAGGAAATATTTCTTGAAATTCATGAAATTTCTTTTCTTTTGTGGATACGAAATATTTATTGAAATTCATGAAATTTATTTTCTTTTGTGGATACGAAATATTTCTTGAAGTTCATGAAATTTCTTTCCTTTTGTGGATACGAAATATTTCTTGAAATTCATGAAATTTCTTTCCTTTTGTGGATACGAAATATTTCTTGAAATTCATGAAATTTCTTTTCTTTTGTGGATAAGAAATATTTCTTGAAATTCATGAAATTTCTTTTCTTTTGTGGATACGAAATATTTCTTGAAATTCATGAAATTTCTTTTCTTTGGTGGATACGAAATATTTCTTGAATTTCATGAAATGTCTTTCCTTTTGTGGATACGAAATATTTCTTGAAATTAATGAAATTTCTTTTTTTTTGTGGATACGAAATATTTCTTCAAATTCATGAAATTTCTTTCCTTTTGTGAATACGAAATATTTCTTGAAATTCATGAAATTTCTCTCCTTTTGTGAATACGAAATATTTCTTGAAATTCATGAAATTTCTTTCCTTTTGTGAATACGAAATATTTCTCGAAATTCATGAAATTTCTCTCCTTTTGTGAATACGAAATATTTCTTGAAGTTCATGAAATTTCTTTCCTTTTGTGGATAGGAAATATTTCTTGAAATTCATGAAATTTCTTTCCTTTTGTGGATACGAAATATTTATTGAAATTCATGAAATTTCTTTTCTTTTTTGGATACGAATTTTTTTTGAAATTCATAAAATTTCTTTCTTTTTGTGGATACGAAATATTTCTTGAAATTCATGAAATTCCTTTCCTTTTGTGGATACGAAATATTTCTTGAAATTCATGAAATTCCTTTTCTTTTGTGGATACGAAATATTTCTTGGAATTCATGAAATTTCTTTTCTTTTGTGGATACGAAATATTTCTTGGAATTCATGAAATTCCTTTTCTTTTGTGGATACGAAATATTTCTTGGAATTCATAAAATTCCTTTTCTTTTGAGAATACGAAATATTTCTTGGAATTCATAAAATTCCTTTTCTTTTGTGAATACGAAATATTTCTTGGCATTCATAAAATTTTTTTCCTTTTGTGGATACGAAATATTTCTTGAAATTCATGAAATTTCGTTTCTTTTGTGAATAAGAAATAATTCTTGAAATTCATGACATTTCTTTCTTTTTGTGGATACGAAATATTTCTTGAAATTCATGAAATTTCTTTCCTTTTGTGGATACGAAATATTTCTTGAAATTCATGAAATTTCTTTTCTTTTTTGGATACGAATTTTTTTTTTAAATTCATAAAATTTCTTTCTTTTTGTGGATACGAAATATTTCTTGAAATTCATAAAATTTGTTAATATAACTGGACAAGTCTGGGGAGGTTTTATAGCTTAGAAATGAGAGCTGTTTTCTTTTGCAAATACGTTCTTGAATATCTTAAAATTTAACAAAATTGAAAAATCGAGCGAGGTTTTATATCTTACCAATATGAGCTGCTTTGTTTTGTAAATATGTTATCGACTTTCCTGTAATTTTATGAACCTAACTGATAAACCGTGGGAAATTATACACCTTAAGTCAAGATTTTGAACCTCAGAAATCATTTCAGATAATCTGATCGTACAGTTTGTTCTTGAGTTTCTGTAGATTAACGATGCGTAATCCGACCTCCAGCTTACTCGTAGCGCGTGCTAAAATGTATTGTCAAATTGCCCGTTGTTTCACCAACGAAAATTAAAGTAAATACGCTGCATTTTATTGGAAAGAATTGTTCTGTACTGGTTAACATGCGCATTATTTATTTATTTTACATTTTCATCCTAACAAATAAATCATAAATATCCTATCCTAAACTTCCTGTATCTTTAACTCAACGCGAAACACCTTTTTCAGACCTTTATAGGCTTATCCATAGGGCTTTCCTACCCCTTTCCCAACAAGAACATCAACAACAAAGTAGTTTGTAGGGTTACTCCCCGAGTTAGCGAAAACCTCAACATGGAGATCTTGGCCAGTTGTACCACCTACAGAGAAACCTCTGGGTTTTTTTTCTTGAATTCCTTAAAATTCATAAACTTAGTTGATAATTCGTGGTAGATTGTGCAACTTACATCAAGATATGTTTCACTAACAATAATTGTTTGTAATAGAAACCCAACTCGGAGGTCTCAACAGACTCTTGCTTATTATTGAGGATGGTGATAATACATTTCTTGAATTACCTATTTCTGCTTACTCGGGGAGTAAGCTTACAAACTACTTTGTAGTTGTTGTTTTTGTTGTTCTTGTGTGGGTGTTTGTATGTATGTATGTACGTTTGTATGTATCCAATGTGTCACAAAGGAACACGTGCTTCCTAGGTGACGTGTGCATATATATGTGTGTGTGTATGTGTGTATATATATATATATATATATATATATATATATATATATATTATATATATATATATATATATATATATATATTTCTACGTTTATTGAACGCCTCGCCTTCCCAGCAGTTTTTTATTAATTGTAGTTATAAAAGAAGCAGCCATGCCTTCTCCTAAAGCAACTGATGTTGGGAGAGAGCATGTCGTAGGAAGGCTAGGGAGGAATTTCCGGTCTGACGGAAGCTTATGGTAAGATAGGCAAGTCACAAGAGTAGCTAGGCCTCGAGATGGATTTTTAGGGACTTCTACAATAAGACCTATTTTCCTTCCCAATTTGCTGGCGGTGTTTATCACTTTCAGGCAGTGCCCGAGGCGGTGTATGGAAGCCCCAAGTAATTAAGTGAGAACCAGTATCTCTCTCAGTTCGACTGCAGTCGTGACCTAGGACGGATGTCCAGCCAGCCAGCCTCCCACACTTAAGCCTAACGGCGTACTGGCGCGCCCGAGCCCCAGACCTGAGACAAAGCATTTCTACAAAGATCCACTGAACATGGCATCCAGGTACGTCTAAAGTGTAAACTCCAAACCAGCATCTTTTACTACCATACGACTCTTGCTAATTTCATTTTCAAGTCTCACTTTTATCCCTCCTACATCAAAAGCCCTTTGTCCTCATCGGGCCACGTGCGTCCCCTTGTGACTTGTTAAAGACTAAGTCTTCAGTGCATACCTCAGTGAACCATTAGAGTTCCTTTTCCCCAGTGTTAGAGAACTGAATAATCGTAACTTGGGCAAGAAATCCTTTTTCTTTTTATCGTGTCTAATCTGGGATCCTTTTCCAGATTCCCTGAGTCACGTGTCAAGTCTCTTTGCTCGCAAGTGTTGCATTACCACAAGATTTCGAAACCAGCTTTATTACGTGAATCACATTTTGAGCCAGCTATCATCCACTTGAGAGATATTATTAGTCCATGTGGGGACCAGTTGCATTTACTTTTTCTCCAGGCCAGTAACGGCCTCTTGTAAATAAATAGCTGTAAAGTAATTAGCTGAGTTTCTGGCGACCTTTCCCTCTAGAGTAAATTATCACTATAAATCCTTTTATGGTAAGTTCAAGCAATTCACTATTTTTTCCCTCAATTATTCATGTTTACGTATTGGAGTCCTTTCAAGGCCGGGCTCATACGTAACAATATATATATATATATATATATATATATATATATATATATATATATATATATATATATATATATATATATATACACACTTTTGTACACATACGCACTGACATAGTACTCATGAATGCTGTAAGCTTTTGTGAGAATGCGATAGTTTTAGAATGTTCTTCTTTTAGTTATAAAAACTCAATGACTTAATGCACACATACTCACGTAAACACACACGCAAACACATCCATGAATGCTGTAAGATTTCGTAAGAGTGTGTTCATTCATTTTATAACATTCATCCGTTGTCACGTAAATAACACACAAACACGCTCAAACGGCATCTGTACACAAAGCAAAGACAGGAACACGGGGATCGAAGCCTTCATGTAATATGCAGGTTGGGAACTCTCTCTCTCTCTCTCGCTCTCTCCCCTGCACATACTACCTCCAGTATGTAAAGAAATCGTGGTTAAACGCGGGGAATATTCAATAGTGCAGGTGGGGAGTCGTATCCTTAGGAAAAAAAATAAAGGGAGTTGGGGTGGGATTAGGATTGTGACATTAAAGAGTTATGAAGGTTTTCCAAAGTCGTAATATATTATTCTGATCCAAAGGGGGTACGGGTGTATTTTGTTTAATACTCAAATCCAAAGGGGGTACGGGTGTATTTTGTTTCTACTCAAATCCAAAGAGGGTACGGGTGTATTTTGTTTCTACTCAAATCCAAAGAGGGTACGGGTGTATTTTGTTTCTACTTAAATCCAAAGAGGGTACGGGTGTATTTTGTTTCTACTCAAATCCAAAGAGCGTACGGGTGCATTTTGTTTGTACCCAAATCGAAAGGGGTAAGGTGCATTTTGTTTGTACCCAAATCTAAAGGGGTACAGGTGCATTTTGTTTGTTCCCAAATCCAAAGGGGTACAGGTGCATTTTGTTTGTACCCAAATCCAAAGGGGTACAGGTGCATTTTGTTTGTTCCCAAATCCAAAGGGGTACAGGTGCATTTTGTTTGTACCCAAATCCAAAGGGGTACAGGTGCATTTTGTTTGTACCCAAATCCAAAGGGGTACAGGTGCATTTTGTTTGTACCCAAATCCAAAGGGGTACAGGTGCATTTTGTTTGTACCCAAATCCAAGGGTACAGGTGCATTTTAGTTTTGTACCCAGCATCCGAAAGGGGTACGGGTGCATTTTGTTTGTACCAATCAAAGGGGTACGGGTGCATTTTGTTTGTACCCAAATCAAAGGGTACGGGTGCATTTTTTGTTTGTACCCAAATCCAAAGGGGGTACAGGTGCAAATTTTGTTTGTACCCAAATCCGGGAAGGGGGTAAAGGTGCATTTTGTTTGTACCCAAATCCAAAGGGGTACAGTGCTTTTGTGTTTGTACCCAAACAAATCAAAGGGAAAGGGGATGAGGTGTGCATTTTGTTTTGTACCCAAATCAAAGGGTAACGGGATTTTGTTTGACCCAAATCCAAAGGGGTACGGTGCATTTTGTTTTACCCAAATCAAAGGGGTACGGGTGCATTTTGTTTGTACCCAAAATCCAAAGGGGTACGTCATTTTGTTTGTACCAAATCCAAAGGGGTACGGGTCATTTTGTTTACCCAAATCCAAAGGGGTACGGGTGCATTTTGTTGACCCAAATTCAAAGGGGTACAGGTGCAGTTTTGTTTGTACCCAAATCCCAAGGGGTACGGGTGCATTTTGTTTGTACCCAAATTCAAAGGGGTACGGGTGCATTTTGTTTGTACCAAATCCAAAGGGGTACGGCATTTTGTTTGTACCCAAATCCAAAGGGGTATGGGTGCATTTTGTTTGTACCCAAATCCAAAGGGGTACAAGTGCATTTTGTTTGTACCCAAATTCCAAAGGGGTACGTGCATTTTGTACCAATCCAAAGGGTACGGTCATTTTGTTTGTATCCAAATCCAAAGGGGTACAGGTGCATTTTGTTTGTACCCAAATCCAAAGGGAAGGGATAAAGGTGCATTTTGTTTGTACCCAAATCCAAAGGGGTACAAGTGCATTTTGTTTGTACCCAAATCCAAAGGGGTACGGGGTGCATTTTGGTTTGTACCCAAATCCAAAGGGGTACGGTGCATTTTGGTTTTGTACCCAAATCCAAAGAGGTACAAGTGCATTTTGTTTGTACCCAAATCCAAAGGGTACGGGTGCATTTTGTTTGACCCAAATTCAAAGGGGTGACGGGTGCATTTTGTTTGTACCCAAATCCAAAGGGGTACGGGTGCATTTTGTTTGTACCCATATCCAAAGGGGTACGGGTGCATTTTGTTTGTACCCAAATCCAAAGGGGTACAGGTGCATTTTGTTTGTACCCAAATTCAAAGGGGTACAGGTGCATTTTGTTTGTACCCAAATCCAAAGGGGTACGGGTGCATTTTGTTTGTACCCAAATCGAAAGGGGTACCGGTGCATTTTGTTTGTACCCAAATCCAAAGGGGTACCGGTGAATTTTGTTTGTACCCAAATTCAAAGGGGTACAAGTGCATTTTGTTTGTACCCAAATCCAAAGGGGTACAAGTGCATTTTGTTTGTACCCAAATCCAAAGGGGTACGGGTGCATTTTGTTTGTACCCAAATTCAAAGGGGTACGGGTGCATTTTGTTTGTACCCAAATCCAAAGGGGTACGGGTTCATTTTGTTTGTACCCAAATCCAAAGGGGTACAGGTGCATTTTGTTTGTACCCAAATCCAAAGGGGTACCAGTGCATTTTGTTTGTACCCAAATCCAAAGGGGTACCGGTGAATTTTGTTTGTACCCAAATTCAAAGGGGTATGGGTGCATTTTGTTTGTACCCAAATCGAAAGGGGTACAGGTGCATTTTGTTTGTACCCAAATCCAAAGGGGTACGGGTGCATTTTGTTTGTACCCAAATCCAAAGGGGTACAGGTGCATTTTGTTTGTACCCAAATCCAAAGGGGTACGGGTGCATTTTGTTTGTACCCAAATTCAAAGGGGTACGGGTGCATTTTGTTTGTACCCAAATCGAAAGTGGTACAGGTGCATTTTGTTTGTACCCAAATCCAAAGGGGTAGGGGTTCATTTTGTTTGTACCCAAATCCAAAGGGAAGGGGTAAAGGTGCATTTGTTTGTACCCAAATCCAAAGAGGTACAGGTGCATTTTGTTTGTACCCAAATCTAAAGGGTACAGGTGCATTTTGTTTGTGCCCAAATCCAAAGGGGTTCAGGTGCCTTTTGTTTGTACCCAAATCCAAAGGGGGTGTGGGTGCATTTGTTTGTACCCAAATCCAAAGGGGGTGTGGGTGCATTTGTTTGTACCCAAATCCAAAGGGGGTGTGGGTGCATTTGTTTGTACCCAAATCCAAAGGGGGTGTGGGTGCATTTTGTTTGTACCCAAATCCAAAGGGGGTGTGGGTGCATTTTGTTTGTACCCAAATCCAAAGGGGGTGTGGGTGCATTTGCTTGTACCCAAATCCAAAGGGGGTACAGGTGCATTCTATTTTCATCTTTTAAGGCGCGTTTAAACATTTGGTCGTTGTTCGGCCTTGATTAATCAAAAGTAGGCAAAATTCCACCACAACAGCCTGCAGTTATCTTTAACCACGAAGCCTTCAGGATATTTTAATTGCAATATGCTTTTATACATTGCATTCCATATGGATTTCACTCCCGCCTTTAACAACCCCTCCCCCCACCCCTCAATCAGGTACTGGACCAAACACCCCCCCCCCCCCCCCCCCACCCCCCCCCCCCCCCCCCTCCCGTGACATTGTGCTTAGCAGAGCGACGCGTGCAGAACTGTCCTGCGGTATTAGGCCTAGCCTGCCTTCTTCTAATGGTCGTTTTAGCCAGCTATGACCCACAGCCTCTTTCCTAATATATCCTTGTCATTTGTGCTTGTTCAGTACCTATTTCATGCGCAATTTTTGTGCTTATGTATCATTCAATATGTAAATCTATATTTATTTGTATATTTATTTATATACTTTGTATATTTATTTATATAGTTACATTCAAGACGTGTTTGTAATGTTGCCCGCAAGTGATTTATGCTTGTGAACTCTCTCTCTCTCTCTCCTCTCTCTCTCTCTCTCTCTCTCTCTCTCTCTCTCTACAGTAAAAATATAAAATGGTCAGAAATAAATTAAGAATTAAACAAAGATTGGGATAACATTTTCGTAAGTGAGGATATAAAGGTAAATACGGAGATATTATATAAAATATTAGAAAAAATAGTGGATACATATATACCGAAGAAGAAAAGTAAACACCAGTCATGCATACCAGGAGACAGAAGGATCTTGTTCCAGAAAATCAGAGAGTGGAAAAAAGGTCTTGCAAAAGAAAAAATTGCATGGAAAGTGATAGAACTAAAAAGTAAGATAGAAAATGCAGAACAAAAGATTATACAATCAAAAGAAAATGAAAAACGGGACTTGGAAGAAAAAAACCTAGTAAATATCAAGCAAAACCCCAAGCTATTATACTCGTATGCGAAAAAGATGAATAAAAGAAGAATAGAAATAGGCCCTCTAAGAATTGAAGGGAGATTAACGAATGGAAAAAAAGAAATATGCAACATATTGGTAGAAAGATATAAGAGAGAATTCACCTCTAGAATTGATAATGAAGATAATGATACAGAAGTAAGGGATGAAAATAGAATATTTAGCAGACATAGATATTAATGAAGCTGATATTGTGCAGGCTATTAATAAAATTAAAAATGGAGCTGCAGCTGGGCCTGATGGTGTCCCTGCTATTTTGTTAAAGAAAGTAGTTCATTCTATCGCAAAGCCACTTGAAATATTATTAAGACAAAGTGTAGATACAGGCAAGATTTATGATGAGCACAAATGCGCATATATTACCCCTACTTTCAAAAGTGGATCAAGACTAGAGGCAAGTAATTATAGGCCTGTGAGTCTAACATCACATATTATGAAAGTGTATGAAAGGGTAATGAAGAAAAATATAATGAAACATTTAATAAAAAATAAGTTGTTTAATATAGGACAACATGGTTTTGTACCAGGAAAAAGTACACAAACCCAACTGTTAGTCCACCGTGAGAACATATACAAAAATATGAAAAACGGAAATGAAACAGATGTGGTTTATCTAGACTTTGCAAAAGCTTTTGACAAGGTAGATCATAATATATTAGCGAAGAAAATTAGAAAACATAATATAGTGGACAAAGTAAGAAGATGGTTAAAAGAATTTTTACACAACAGAA
>NC_061099.1:11726071-11735974 GCF_015104395.2 Macrobrachium nipponense
GCCAAAGGCGAAGTACTTGGAGCTATGAGGTCATTCACTGCTGAAAGGGAAACTGACAGTAAGAAGGTCTGAAAGGTGTAACAGGAGGAAAACCTCAAAGCAGTTGCACTCTGAATCAGTTGTCAGTGGGGGGGGGAGTCAGATGGAAGAAAAGGCAATGCAAATAGATGTACATTAAAAGGAATGCTGCAAATATAAGGGAGTCGCCTTGCAATTGTTTGACTAACAAGGTTATTTTCTGACCTGCGATGATATCCGCAAGTATCGGTTGGTATACATCCATCTTCGTCAAAGTATCATGACCGTGATGATATTTCTTCCAAGTCCCCATCAATCATTACTTCTTGTATGTAGGTTTGCAGACGTTAAAACTCATAGTTAAATAACAAGTTATATTTAACAAGTTTACATCACAATGATCTCTACAGGAAGATTTGGATAGCTCTTCATGCAGAGAGGTGTGATAGAAGTCTGATATACAGTTCGGTTTACAAGATCATAGGTGAGCGATACATTGCTCAATGTTATACATACAAATGAACATACGAATCTAAGTCTGTCTCGTAGGCACAGACTGTAATGGGAACAACAACATGTATTTTACCAATGGGGCATCAGTTGGCGTTACCTTTTTAAACTGATGATCAAGGTGTATACAAACTAAGATGTTATACAAAGTGTCATCAGAACAACGTCAAGGCAATGTCAGCTATTCACTAACTCTTGTTTTCAAATGCTGCAAGATCCTACTGGAACACAGGAGTCATCACTTTACCTCAACAACATGTTGCAACACATAGAATGTCTCAATACATTCATATTTATATGTAATCATTACACAAAAACCCTTAAGTAATGCCTACAGAGCACCATGTGAGGTGTGCAGATGGCACTGACCCCTTATGGGAATTCTTGCAAAGGGAATTAAATTTTTTTCTACTTGGGATGTAATTTATGTTTTCCATTATTTTATTCTAGTTGGGAATCTAATATTGTTGCTTTATCAATCTTGTCTTCTTCTCTTGGTAATGTAACTGTCTGTTATATAGTATAGTTCATTCATGCCTGTTAACTTTAATATTATCAATTTTATTATTTACCTTTGTTTTTATTGGTTTATAGCTATGGTTTCAACAATTCATTCATATTCTTTTATTTGTCTAAAAGACATGCCCTTCATTGGCATTTAGACAAATTTTACACCTGTGGACTATTATTTTGGAATTGTTTTCCATATAATTTTTACTGCCAAAAAACCAGTCAATGTGAATCAAGGCTGGGTGAAGTGTCAGTTTTAACTTCGGTCTGTTTTCTCTCTAAAGATTTTAATCAAATAGGAGGTTGACGCCTCTTTTAAGTCTTTAGAAAAGAGGTTAGAGGAGTCATCGACATTTCAATTGAGATTGTTCATCATAGGGCCTAGGGTAGTTAATTTGTGTAGGACAGTCTCCCACCCACCTAGGGAGCTCTGCAGGGTGAATGAGGTTCTGTCACAATTGGAACTATCTAGTTATTCACATTCCCTCAGTACCCTAAGAGTTGTCAGTCTTTTGAGATCAGACCTATCATAGAGGCCAAGGTTCCACTTGATTTGCCTCACCTGACCATGTTAGCTGCTTGAATTTTACAGGTGAGGAGGCAAGTAGCCTAACTTACACTCTACGTAGTTGGTAGGGTGCTAGGAGTCTGAGGAACATGGCCATCTAAGTTTGAATGTTCAGATGCTTGGTTATGTGAGCTATAGAAAAAGCAGAAAATACTAGTGAGCAGTGATAGCCTAGGAAAAATCATAGGGAAATGAAAGACAGGCCAAGTTTAAAATAATATATTTGATGTAATTTACAGCTAATTTCCCAAATTGATGATCCGCACGATGAATCAAAAGGTACTCCTGAAACTGTCGATACATTTACCCAACTTAAATTACTTATCACAGCATAGTCACTCTCTTTTCATATCAACACCTCCATTATCAATACATTTTAGAATCAGTCGTTCCATCATGCACACCAAAGTTATTGTTTTAGTGAAACTTGTCTGTTGTTAAACTGCATTGTAAATGAAAAACAATTTCACCAACAACTACAATATGAACTTTAGGTTACGTTGCATAACTGTGGCACCTATTTTTTTGTAAGAACTAAAGTATGAAAGTTATGAATTGTTATGGTTATGAATGTTTTCCTTTAGCATCTAAATGTAGTACATTTTGTAGCATACACAACTGCAATATACATAGTATTAGGAGTTCAGCACCTAAATCCATTATATAGTAACTGATGAGCCTAGCACCTAACAAACTTGTATACTGTACATGAATATGATCTGAAATCTACATGGAGATGTATTCCCAATATCCTTTCCAAATAACAATTTAGCTCATTATGAAAACTGCACAGCCATCATGGATACATTTATAGTGATATTCCTCTTTTTTAACTTTCTTTTCTTTTTTTGTTGACGTACAATAATCTTCCACGGTTTTGCAACTGCAGTGACTAGACAGTTTACAAAATAAATACACAAGAAAAACAGACTATGGAAAATTAATATGTTCACATGAATTCATTGCATCATCTCCTAAAATACCTGTAGATGAATGAAATTATAATACAGAATAGCGAGTAACAGTATCTGGGATGTATATCCTACCATTGTATAAAACTATGTTACGAAAGAGATAGAAAAACTAGAGCTGCATGTCATTTTTCTAAATCACCTTGCATACTTGGGCATAAAATCTTACATTCCCTCTAAAATTACTGGCAGTAAGGCAGCATTTCAAAAACTTGAATGTGAAATTTTCTCTAAAG
Source organism: Macrobrachium nipponense (assembly GCF_015104395.2). Lineage (NCBI taxonomy): Eukaryota > Metazoa > Arthropoda > Malacostraca > Decapoda > Palaemonidae > Macrobrachium > Macrobrachium nipponense. Next base: position 11,728,885 of record NC_061099.1, read on the forward strand.
TTACTGGCAGTTAGATGCTGCATTTGAGAAAACTATATTTTACTAGTATTGTTTAAATTTACATTTCTGGAGCTTGCAATCAATGTTATTTTCCATAAGACTAAATTTAAGCATAGGCACACGTATTATAAAACCCGAAATTTAATGACAGACACTAGCAAAAGTACCTATTCCCGAGGAAAACGTGTCACAGTTTTTCGTTAGCCGTTCTGAAATGGGTCGTATATACAAATGTTTTAAAGAGTTGACTCAACTAAAATCTATAACTGTTGTGAACTTAAAGAACAAAAGTTTTTACCAACAAGAGAGGGGATTAAACTTCCGATTTTCTCACACATTCTTGTGGAAGGTTGGCCGTTTCAATTTGCAATTGTTTCTCTGCATTGTAAATTCTGTGCATTTTAACACCAATCTGTTTTCAGCATTGTGTTCATTATAAAATGTATATACTATTATTCAGTATTATAACAAAACCACGTAAATGAAAATTTTAGTTTTGGATTAGTTGGATGACCTAAATGATTTGTTCTTGTAAAATTAATTTTTTACTCACGATACAGGATTACAGTCTATAAAAACTTATTGCTGTACTGTACACAGATAAGCAGTTTTTGTACATTAACTAAAATTTTAACATAACTTCAGTACCTTCAACATAACTACAGTACCCTTCAAATACCAATTTTTTAACTGGGTAGTGTAAATATATTTTTCTTATTTGGCCTAGGGCAGAATAAACTAGCATTTAAATATGTCAAATCCCTTCCTTCCTTTAGTTTTGTAATCGCTCAGACTTCTCTTGGCATGTTTCATTAACTTTAAACCATAAAAGCCAATTTCATCCCCTGTGCCAAAATGACCATATCAACTAACAGTTATGAAAAACCTTCTAGATGGGACATTTACAGAAAGTTTTGAATAAACAAAAATAAATTATATAGTTCTAATGATAAAAATGTAAGGGCACTTTTACTTTTGGCAAATGTTGTATCGCACAAGACTTGTAAGACATCAGGACAAATAAAAACGACTTATACAAATACATACTGAAGAAATGAAAAGAATTTAGGAATTGGAACAGAGCAGACTAACCACTGTGTTGTGTTGGGAGATTGGTTTAGGAATCCCACTGTTGAGAATACAAAACTGCTTTGAATCTGAAATGCCCAATTTAAATATTTGTTTCTGTGCCCAGGTTGAATTTTCTAGTAATCATTGAATACTAAGCCAATTATGAATATCATACTGATGACACTAAAACTTGGTACTGTACTATTTTATGCATCGCAGAAATTTGCAAGGAAAATTACAAGTACAAAATGACATACTTTGTATATGTATATATCATCTCATCAGACTAATGTTAACGAGGTCATACAGCATTACAACTAGATATGCAGAATATTGCAGCAAGATCTATAAAGCAAGGTTCCATAGTTCATCAACAACAGTCCACTGACCAAGGTCCCTGAGTAAACAAGTTGACCCGTCAGCAAAAATTTGCCCTCTACTGCATATTTCCAATTGTGACATTATAGGATCTCATTTGACCTATTTGCTGTACATAGGTCAAATGAGATTCTATTACTGTACATGCTTACCACCCATTTGTTTACAAACTTTGTTGGTGACAACTGAAAACGATTAAATTTCCTAAGCTTTATCACAGTGAAAAAGAATACCCAGGATTAATCTTAATTCCAAATTATGTTAATATATATGTATACATACTGTACCATGTACAGGTGTTTCTTCAAATGTCAAAAAAATATTACTAAAGTATTAGTCATTTCCCTTAAAAGACACGAGTGTATTTATACAGCTGCAGAAGGCAAAATTCGTATAACACCAACAATGTGACAAAATGACATTTGACCAACAATGTAACAATATGACATTTGCATTTTGAATACAGCTCAGATATAGAAATACTGAGTTGGCCATTATCAAAATATTTTTAAAAGGATTTAGAAAATAGCAGTTCCATTATTCCTATTGCCAAATCACAAGGTAGAATAGAGAGAAAACAAAATTGTATTTGTTTCCACTGCAAATGCCTATCAATGGGATGAATTTAAGAATGTGTAAAATAAAAATGAATCATGAATAAGCATTAATAATAAAACATGTTGATGACAGCTATTTCCTGTCTGGTTTGATTTGTTTAATTTGGGCTTATTGGGTTTGACTTAGGAGCCCAAATTTAAGGTAAAAAAATTATGCTTAATGATATGCTTCCACAATGAGAGTATGTGGTAGCAAGTTCTCTTTACATTTTAACAAAAGCATAGTAATATCTCTTATTTGCCAAAAGCATGGGAATGGTGAAAGGTATAAAATTTATTCTAGATTGATAGAGATGTAATTCCTTTGTACACTATTAATCATACTTCAGAATATACACTGTAAATGTAGAATTACAGTGACTTGACAAAGCTAAATTTTTCTTCCTAACCTCTGTTAACAGTACTTAAAAGTACTTCCATTATGTAGTAATTTGCTTAATATCCAGAAGAGAAACTCAGAAAGTAAATAAATGACTCTGAAAGTCAGGAAATGTCATTTGAATACAGAGCAAATAATTGGAACTGCCTGCATCACACTATTTCACTTGAGAATTGGTCTCCCTGGAATTTCCTGCATGTCTGTGAGCCTACCTCTTCTACGTCCTTTACGTCTGCCAACATTTTTCTGTAAAAATATGTATGCTGACTATGCAAATGTATTTGCTACACATCTAACACATGACATTTTACATTACCCCTGTTTGTATTCCCTTACGTTCAAAGTGCTTTCAGTATTGTACAGGACACAAAAGTTAAAAATGAAGTCATACATTTATAAAATATTAATTCATGCAGTAAATGTTTCTGAAATATCCATACACACCAAAACTGTACATACTTGATAGATCTGTACCATTGTCCAGCATCCAGTGATATGCAAAACCTAACAGTACAAAGCTCTTGTAGGATGCAAACTTTATCATAACTGACACTATGGACGCTGGCAATGAACTATCCATTTTAATAAACTACCAGGAACGCTAGAAACCTTAGAAAATCATTCAAGAAAATGAAGCATGTACCATTTCTTCCTTAGGCTACCAGTGGTCGGTCAGTCAGTTGCGCATGTATGACTTTTTTCATGCAACAACTTTTCAGGTATGCTTACTTAAATAAATGTCAAACACAAGTACTTTTCAAGAGTACTGTTATTTCATAATAAATTTTTTAAAATTGTTCTAATACATTTTTCATCTCAAAACTAACATATTATAAAAACATCTTAGTCAAATTATTTGGTTAATGAGTGATGGTATAAAAGGTCAATCAAATTCAAAGCAAGTGACAGGAAGATTAATGGAAAATGACTACAAACGTAATTACAATGGAAATTCAGTATAAAATGAAATCACATAAATATAAAGCATTCAGCCATAAATAAATAAAACTTCCTTTAACTATGGAAGAGGTAATGAAAAGGTCCAGTCATACTAATGTATTCTTGGCCAGAACAGACATTTATGATGTTGCAAAATTGTAATTTCTTAAGAATAATTTTTTTTTAAATTTTTAAATGCAAAAATATCATCATACCATAAGATTATCTTTGTTTCCCTTACACCAAAGTTGACTTAATGAGCTATTTCAGTGTCAAAATTAAAAATGATTCAATAGAATTTCTAATCAATAGCTGCTTCTTGCTCTGGCTCTTGGAAAAGCAAATACAGTAAAATGAATGAAGGAAGTAACTGAACACCTTCAGGCTTTTCTCCACAGCATCAAATACAGTAGTATACTCAAGTGACTTTCCTAGGGTGCTCACAAACCAGTCCCGATGACAACATGTACAGTACCAAGTTTCCTCTTGACGAAAGGAATTGAGGGAAACTATAATATGCAGTTCTTTGTCCAACACAAGTCGAGCGAGGGTTTTCATTTCTTCGCAGGTTCTTGCGTAGTGGGACTGTCTCCAGAGTCGAGCTGTTTCAGCAATCTGAACAAAGCAGCTGCCTCCCGGATGCGACTAAATTCAATGCAAAAGGCCTGTACTTCAATAAACAATTCCTGAAAAATCAAAGTGTATCGGATGAAACCTGCTGTCATGCTGAAATGCACAAGAAACAAAAACCCAATTCTTAAATAAAACTTAGGTTTGCATTCCAGTTTTTTTAACTGCTGGTGGATAAGTTTTACCACTTTCACCTTTACAGACAGAAAGCTTAAATTCAATTGTCTTACAAATACTCATAAATATTTTAGCAATAAGTATAATATAAATGCAATTTCACATTTCACTAATACTTTGCGCAGAATGATAATTTATAGAATTTCCAAATCTTGCAGATGTACTCTGAACATGTACAAATGGTAACTGCTGTACACTTTACAACAGTTAAGAAATTTCTATTAAAATTCTTGAAATATTCAGCTCCCTTATATGTAAATTGTACAAGTTTTAAAAAAATATAAAGACAAAAATTTAATAACAATGCACAACATGGAATGAAATAAGAAATTTGAGCATAACAGAAATACAGTACAGCAGTTTGACCATATAACTGTCAAATTTTTCTTCGTTGCAGTTTGACCTAAAGCTATTTTTGTGAATGAAGTGAAAATGAGGACAATGATAAAGTTCAAGAAGTTAGGCAGTTTGTAGACAGAAAAAAAAAGTGGAAAATAGGAAACAATGCAGTTGATGGCAAAAGGGAAGAGTGCATGAAATGACCTGTATGAGGCACACTGTAGGCAGTAACCACCAACAGGGCCATTAGCTTTAATACCAACTAACTCACCTGGACATTAATAATCTTGTTCCTGATTAGTGACTGAAGAAAAACACAGACCAACCTCACCAATCTGTTTTGCATATACCTATCCTTTATAGTTTCACAAGTGCTAATGCAATTGCTTATGTAGAGATGGACGAATTCTGATGGGAGTTCTACAGCTGTAGTTAACCTAGAAAGTAATACATAGGTAGATGAGAAATATGGTAAGGAAAAACAAAATACTTCTACAGGTGTAGTTAACCTAGAAAGTCAGACACAGGTAGATGAGAAATAATTTGTCCAACATGTTTTATATGTTAGTTTTGAGATAAAAATGTATTAGTAGAACAATTTAAAAAATTCTATCTCAGGATATTACAGTACTCTTGAAAAGTACTTGATTTTGACAATTATTTCAGTAAGAACAACAATCAAGTTGTTGCATGAAAAAAAGTCATGCATCTTCAACTGACTGACCACAGTTAGCCTAAGGCAGAAATGGCACATGCCTCATTCTCTTGAAGGATTTTCTAAGTTTTCTAGTGTTCCTGGTAGAGAAAAATAAAATATTTCTACAGCCGTAGTTAACCTAAGAAGTCAAACACAGGCAGATGTGAAATATTTGTGAAGAAATTAAACATTTCCAAAGCTGTGGTTAACAAAGTCCAACACAGGTAGGTGTGAAATATTTTTGGAAAAATTAAATATTATATCCTACCTGTGAAATATTTTTGGAAAAATTAAATATTGTATAAGCAATTTAACATATTATTATAATTCTTATTCAAAAGATGAACCCTATTCATATGGAACAAGCCCTAAGGGGCCACTGCCATGAAATTCAAACTTTCAAAGAATATGGTGTTTGATAGAAAGAAGTAAGAGGATGTCAAGAGAAATACAGAAAGAAGAGATCTCACTTATTAAAAAGAAAAATGAATTAACATACGTATTAATAAATAAATGAACAAATTTAACTAGTAACTAAATTATTAAAATGGCAGGAGAATTGCAGTAGGGTAGTACTAATTGCACATCCTCAGGTAGACTGCAGACTGTTTCACAGTCTAACATTGAGAGGAACAGAGGAGCTCTGGAACTTGAGAAGGGGATCAGGGATCAATTGTGATACCTGTGGTCCTTTATTGGTTGATTATAAAGTAGCAATTGCATGCAACTGTTGAAAGCTTTTTGAGAGCACTGTACCTTCCTAACCATATGCACAAATCATATTTGCTCAGGTAAGAAGGGGAAAGCAGAGGCAATGATAAAAAAAAAAAAAAAAGTTCCTACGATTTTTTACAACTTTCTCGTCCATCACAATGAAGAGTTGCATGGATGATATCAGGGCAGCTAAAGCATAATACTGTCATTCTAATTGGTTGAATTATAAACAGTAGCAATTGCATGCGAACTATTGAAAGCTTTTTGAGAGCACTGTACCTTCCTAACCATATGCACAAATCATATTTGCTCAGGTAAGAAGGGGAAAGCAGAGGCAATGATAAAAAAAAAGTTCCTACGATTTTTTACAACTTTCTCGTCCATCACAATGAAGAGTGCATGGATGATATCAGGGCAGCTAAAGCATAATACTGTCATTCCTAATATGGAAATTCAGTAAATAACTGAGTAAAGAATAATTTATGATTACTGTGTATATGGCAATCAAATATACTCAATCCAAGGCAAAAACATACAATGTATATTATTAAACATAGAATATGTAATAACAGTCCAGTAGAAACATTTACCCATCATATTATGGGAAAGATAGACAGAATCATGAATTTGTATTCCCCCTCTTATTTCAGTATAAAAAAAAATTGACAAGTTATCGTAACACATCTTTAAGAAGGTAATAAAAAAAACTATGCTATACAGGCAGTCCCCGGCTCACGACGGGTTCGGCTCACGATGTTCCGAGGTCACAACACTTTTCAATTACATTCATCAGAAATTAGTTCCAGGTTTATAACACATGTTCCAGGGTTACGGCGCCGATCTGGCAGAAGAATGATTCCAAAAATGCAAAATAATCAATATTTGAAGGTTTTTTTATAAAAAATGCGATAAAAATGCAGTTTGCATAGTTTTTAATCTACCTAAAGCATTAAAAATGATATTGTTATGTTACAATAAAGTTTCATACATACTTACCTGGCAGATATACATAGCTAAGACTTCCGTCGTCCCCGACAGAATTTCAAAATTCGCTTCACACGCAGTGGGCGGCCAGGTGGTAGTACCCATTCCCGCCGCTGGGAGGCGGATATCAGGGAACTATTCCCATTTTCTATTCATATTTTTTCT
>NC_061099.1:11736474-11788097 GCF_015104395.2 Macrobrachium nipponense
ACATGGAAAATGTTCAATCATGCTTGTGTAATAGGATTTCCAGGGGATTGGCCAGTATGTCATGGCACTTCAATAGAGTTTGGCAAGTTTATAGAGCAGAAATCAACTTGACGGCAGACTCATCAATGACCTGACTATCACCAAAGGCACTGAAACTTCATTCCACGCAACACTCACTCACTCTCCATCTCAGTTGTATTAAAAGCATACTAAACTATATTAAATATCTTACAAACTGCTCTCAAAATGATGAAATCCATTTAGACACAGGTTAGCTTCCCTAAGTTGGCAGGGCCTGGCAAGGTAAATTGGGTATTTACTGGGTTGAGATCATTTTTAAAAACCAAAACTTTGCCTTTTGCCCTGGCTACGTAGGCACAGTAAGCACTAGGCAAGGCCACAAAGCCAAGGGGATAATGTATAACATATCCTTCTAAAACACCTACTGGTAACTGAGACATGACGTTTTGTTTAATTACTATTTTGACAGTTAAATTATATTGTATATTAGTCTTAAGTCCAAATAGAGGGTGCCTTATGCAGTAATGATTATAATTTTGTGTAATATCTCTGAGTATGACTTTTCTTAAACAGTACTGATGAAAATTATATAAACATTTCGAACAAAATTTACTGATTGATTAAAATTTGCTTACCAATCTCTAGAACACACTGTTAGTGCCATTTTGTAATTGATTGTGTCAAGTTGACCACAAAGAAGTACTCTACAGTACTAGTTATGGTAAAAGATGGCTGTTAACATTCATCTACTTATGCAGAATATTATCTGAGGAAACCGTAGAGCGTGCAACCTTGGAGCAGTTGGTTCAACAAATATACCAAAACTTCAATAAACAGGATTATTTTAAATGTAAGTAAATATGGTTATTTTAATGTATGTTATATGTAATACAAAAGCTTAAGAATTCTGGGCATGAAAGGATTACAGAAAGTTCCTGGGTTACGTCTATGAGAAATGTTCACAAATTACTGTATTTTCAAATCAATTTCATGATCAAATGCACTTTTTGTGATAAAACTATTAAAAAAAACAGATAGAAGCCCTTTCAGTGGGTTTTTTCTTGAGTTTGAATCAACAAAATAGGCATTTTTAAGTGTTTTTATAGGGGTTTTAAGTATTCGCGGATTCTATCTATTCGTGAGGGGGTCTGGAACACATCCCCATGAATACGGGAGGTCAACTGTATTGCCCCTTTATCATTTTCCAACTGTGATAGTTCAGTATTACAGTACAGTATTTGGATGCAGTCTTTATGCTCCTGTGATTATTGTGGTCTATTACAGTTCATACTGAAGAACAAACTATGTACTGCATGATTTACTGTTTTTTTTAGCTTTCAAGTAACGATCTCATAACTTTAAAACTTTTTTGTCGTTCAATATAAGTGGATAGCTTCTTGGGTAGATCACTACAGTTTTTATTTCCAGGCATTATTTTTTATGTACAGGCAGTCCCCAGGTTACGACGGGGGTTCCGTTCTTGAGACGCGTTGTAAGCCGAAAATCGTCGTAAGCCGGAACATCATAAAAAATCCTAAGAAAACCTCACTTTGTTCATGAAACTTACCTGTCAGATATATATATAGCTGTATTTTCCGAAGTCCGACAGAAATTAAAAAACTTACGACACACGTAGTGGGAGTCAGGTGGTTAGTACCCATTCCCGCCGCTGGGAGGCGGGTATCAGGAATCATTCCCATTTTCTATTCATAATTTTTCTGTCGCCGGTGTTGTAAACACAGTTTTCAGCACCTCCGTCTTGAATTTAGGAAACTTGGCTACTATAAGTACCCCTTTTTGATTTTTTGGTATCTTGACTTTTGGATCGGTGGCTAGGCACACGTTAATTGTGGATTTGATTGATTTTGGCTTGATTTCTCTTTAAATAAGATGTCTGGTTCTAGTTCGGCTAGCGCCAGGTTTTGTACCAAGAGTGATTGTCGAGGTAGGCTACTGAAAGCATCAGTAGACCCTCATACTTTGTGTAAGAGTTGCAGAGAGCATGATTGTATGTATGAAAGTCGCTGCAAGGAATGTGAGTGTCTTTCTGATTCTGGATGGAGAGCGTATGAGTCCTATCTGCGTAAGCTTGAACGGGATAGGTTAAGGAGGTCTTCCTCCAGGAGCGTTTCAGGTAAACGTCAGGAAGTTCATGTTTCTCCTACTAACCCTCCTTTAATCACTACTCCTAACCCTGTAGTGTTGCCTTCGGGCCCTGAAACAGTGTCTGTGGAGGGTAATACCCTTACACTTATCTTAGAGTCGATTCGTAATTTAGAATCTAAATTACGAATCACTTTGCACCTTCACTTTTGCCTTAGAAGGCAAAAGTGAAGGTGCAAAGTGCAGTGACAGTGCTCCTTCGTTGGTGGAGGGTGCGTCAGATCGGCCCCATTTCGCCTCTAGGCCTAGACCGCTGCCGGACTCCCAGGTTTCAGGGAGAGGGCATGTCGAAAGCCCGCAGGAGGGTTTACGGGGAACGCCCACCGATCTGACGTGCCTTCGGCAGTTTCTGTTGACGTTACACAGACTGCCAAGGAGCGTGCGCGTGCACGTCTCCTGAAAGAGTGTTTCTCTTCTTCAGAGGCTTCCTCCCCGCACAAGGGGTGGAGCTCTCATTCTGTTTCACGCCCGCTGAAAAGGAGCGTTGGTGATCGTGACGCTTCACGTCCAGTTTTGGCTCTCGAGAGGCGATCATCGCCTGAGAGTGTGTTCGCAGCCTTCCCGCCACAGAAGAAGCGTAAGGAGTTCATCGGATGATGACTTTGTTGAGCGCCCCAGTCGCTCTCGAGCGCATGCTACAGCAGTTTCTGGGGAGAAGGAAGAAGGCGTTCCCCTCGCCCCTCGTCTTCTCACAGGATCAGCCCGTCACCTGACAAGGAATCCTCTCCTACTGAGAAGATCCTGCGCTCTTTGCAGCAACAACTTGCTGATGCTCTTGCTAAGAAAGGGACGCAACCACGTCCCAGGAGAAAGGATGACCGTCTGCCTGTGAAGAGATCTAGAAGGTCTCCCTCTCCCTCTCCTCGCTCGTCTATCTCTCCACTTTCTTCGCCTGCTAGAGTTCGTGCGACTCCCCAGCGGCTCTCTGGAGGATGTGAAGAGGATTTTGCTCGCTCTGCGCATGAAGCGGTATTACCCGCTCGTAAGCTTGCGGTGCGAGAGCTCGATACTTGCGTGAACGCTTCGGTGCAAGTTCACGATCCTGACGCTCGGTCGGAAGCCAAGCGAACGCCAGTGGCATCTAAGAGTGCACCAGCGGAAGCAGAGCTGCGCGCGAGATGTTAAGCGCGCTTTAGTAAATGTCATTCGCACGCCAGTGGACGCCAAGCGTGCGCCAGCGGACGCATTAGCCAGCGCGCGAGTGGACGCCATCCCGCGCTAGTTGCAGCCAGGACGTGGCGCAGTGGATGCCAGTGTGCGCCAGCGGACGCCAGGGGTGCGCCAAGCGGCGCTCGGGTGGACGAAGATGTGGATTTTCGTCGTCTCCCACCTGTTTTTGATGAGACTTTGCAAGTTACTTCGGGTCTTAGAGATACGACGAGGAGTTTCTAATAAAGGAGTCAGCTTTGCCTTCCACTTCACAGCAACGCCGCCTCTTGGAAACTTAGACCAGATAGTCTTAGTCCAGCCTTATTTCCTCCAACTTCACCTGTGTCGGGAAGCAGAGGGGTTAGCGACGCTTCGGTTGAAGTGGATGTGAGAAACCTTTGGCGGCATACTCTTCCGACTACCAGGTATTGACCCGCCTTCTTCAATCAGAGTTTGGAGATACGTTTCACCCGGAAGCTCCTCGCTCTCCTCCTTCACAACTTTCTTCTTCCAAGATCAACAAGGTCTCGGCATTTGTCAGAATGAAGAAGTCCCTTTCAACTAAGAGGGCTCTTCGTAAGGTCCATGACTGGATGGAGAAAAGGAAGTTCTCAGGGAAAGACTTCTTTTGCCCTGCCACCTTCGAGACTTAGTGGGAAGGCTGGCATTTGGTATGAAACGGGAGAAGACGTAGGTATTAGACTTCCCTCGTCAGCTCAAGGAGACTTCGCTAGCATTGTGGATGCCTCGAGGAGGTCTCACCTGTCCTCTTCGAAAGTTTCCTGGTCTACTACGGAAATGGACTACCACCTTAAAGGCCTCTTTCGGACGTTAGAGGTCTTCAACTTTTCTAGATTGGTGTTTGGGAGTTCTGGATGCCAAGTCTAGGAGTTCCGACTCGATTAGTCTGGGGGAGCTGTCCAGCGTAATGTCGTGTATGGACAAGGCCGTCAGAGATGGTTCGGAGGAGCTTACAGCTCACTTTTGCACAGGGCTCTTGAAGAAGAGATCCCTGTTTTGCAATTTTACAGCTAAATATGTCTCTCCGTTCACAAAAAGCAGATTTGCTCTTCGCTCCTTTTTCGGATCATCTCTTTCCCCCCCAGGCTATGGTAAAAGACATTGCTACCAGCCTACAGGAGAAGGCCACGCAAGATCTCCTCGCACAATCTTCAAGGAGACCTGCGGTTCCTTCGTCCTCGGGAGTTTCGATTCTCAAGAAATCGAAGCCCTTTCGAGGTAGTTCTTCCTCGAGACCAGCCCCTCGAGGAAGAGGCACTTCCAGAGGCAGAGCCACTGCGCTTGCCAAGAACAGAAGTGAAGCAGAAGTCCTTCAGTCACCGGTTGGAGCCAGGCTTCAGCTTTTTGCGCAAGCCTGGGAAGAGAGAGGTGCGGACAAATGGTCCTTGGACATCTTAAAGAAGGGTTACCGGATCCCGTTCCTGAAACCACCCCGCTGTCTACGACACCCAGGGACATGTCTCCTTCTTATCGGGGACAGGGGAGAAAAGCCAACAAGTGCTTTACGATCTGTTTAGATCAGATGATCGTGAAACACGCCGTAGAACAGGTCTCCGACCTGAATTCCCCCGGATTTTACAACAGACTGTTCCTGGTGCCAAAGCAGTCGGGGGAAATGGGAAAATGGCGACCGGTACTCGATGTCAGCAACCTGAACCTCTTTGTCATCAAACAGAGGTTCAAGATGGAGACACCTCAGTCAGTGATGGGAGCCTTAAGACCGGGGATTGGATGGCTTCACAATAGATCTCCAGGACGCGTATTTCCACGTCCCCATCCACCCCCAGTCCAGGAAATACCTGCGGTTTGTCCTGAAAGGAAAAGTGTTTCAATTCAGGGCTCTCTGCTTTGGACTCAGCACTGCTCCCATGGTATTCACCCTACTGATGAAGAACATTGCGAGGTGGCTTCATCTTTCCAAAGTCAGGATCTCTCTCTACTGGACGACTGGCTCGTACGAGCCTCCTCGAAAGACCGGTGTCTGGAGGACCTTCACACGACCTTGTCGTTAACGAAGTCCCTGGGGCTTCTGGTGAACCTCGAAAAGTCACATCTGACCCCTTCTCAGTCTTTAGTCTATCTGGGGATTCAGATTGTGACTCAGTGGCTTTTCGGGCTTTTCCGTCCCAGGGGCGACAACTAGATTGCCTAAGCAAAGTGTCAACCTTTCTGGGGAAGGAATCATGCTCGGTGAGGGAATGGATGAGTCTGCTGGGGACCATTTCCTCACTGGAGAAGTTTGTTTCCCTAGGGAGGTTGCACCTCAGACCTCTTCAGTTCTTCCTTGCGGACAATTGGAAGCACCAAAACACTTTGGATTCGATTCTGGTGTTATCAGAAGAGGGTAAAGGAACATCTAAGATGGTGGACCGACCCTTTGAAGCTCGCAGAGGGTCTTTCCCTCAAGCTTCAGAACCCCGACCTAGTGTTGTTTTCCGACGCGTCTTCCGCGGGGTGGGGAGCAACACTGGGGGGGGAGGAAGTGTCAGGCACCTGGAGAGGGGAACAGGTGTCCTGGCACATAAACCTCAAGGAGCTGGCAGCAGTTCATCTGGCGCTCCAGTTCTTTCAGAACGAAGTCTCCGGCAATGTGGTGCAGATCAACTCGGACAACACCACAGCCCTGGCATACCTCAAGAAACAGGAGGAACCCACTCTCGATCCCTGTTCTTCCTTGCAAAGGAGATCCTGTTATGGGCGAAGGCACACGACGTCTCTATCCTGACGAGATTCATATCAGGGGTAGAAAACGTCCGTGCAGATATGCTCAGTCGACAAGGTCAACTTCTGCCGACGGAGTGGACCCTTCATCAGGAAGTATGCCAGAGGTTGTGGAAGTTATGGGGATGTCCTCTCGTAGACATCTTCGCAACTTCCAGGACAACGAGACTCCCGTGTACTGCTCACCAGTTCTAGACCCAGGAGCAGTAGCAGTAGACGCCCTTCTTTGGGACTGGACGGGACTAGACGTATATGCCTTTCCCCCGTTCAAGGTCCTAGGGGAAGTAATAAGGAAATTCGCGGCATCAGAGGGAACGAGGATGACTCTCATCGCCCCCTTCTGGCCAGCGGACCGACTGGTTCACAGAGGTCAAGTCTTTTCTAGTAGACTTTCCGAGGACTCTGCCTCCAAGGATAGATCTACTCAAACAGCCCCACTTCGAGAGGTATCACAAAAACCTCCCCGCTCTGAGTCTGACTGCGTTCAGACTATCCAGAAGTTGGCCAGAGCGAGGGGTTTTTTCAGACCTGTGGCGAAAGCAATCGCAACGGCAAGGAGACCTTCTTCTATTGCCGTATACCAATCCAAGTGGGCTGTTTTCCGGAGCTGGTGCAGGAAGAAAGGCATTTCCTCCACCTCTACCTCTGTGAGCCAGATCGCAGACTTCCTTCTCTACTTGAGGAATGAAGTTTCGCTTAGCGGTGCCTACGATAAAAGGCTACAGAAGTGTGCTTTCTGTAGTCTTTAGGCATAGAGGACTGGACTTAGCCAATAACAGAGACCTTCATGATCTTCTGAAGTCTTTCGAGACTTCGAAGGTACCTCAACCAAGAGTTCCTTCTTGGAACTTAGACATTGTTCTAAAGTTTTTTGATGTCCAGTAATTTTGAAACCTCTCAACTTAGCTTCGCTTAGAAACCTTACAAGGAAGACACTTTTCTAACTGCTCTGGCGACGGCGAAGAGAGTTAGTGAGATCCAGGCTATAAGCAAGCATGTTGGGTTTAAGAACTCTGATGCTGTTTGTTCTTTAAGCCCTATGTTCTTAGCAAAGAACGAAAACCCGTCCAACCCTTGGCCCAGACATTTGAAATCAAGGGTTTGACAGAGATCGTGGGTAATGAGCCAGAGAGAGTCCTGTGCCCTGTCAGGGCTCTCAAATTCTATTTAGGACAGAACGAAGGACTGTAGAGGACCTTCGGGCAACTTGTGGTGCTCTGTTAAGAAGCCTGATCTTCCCATGTCAAAGAACGCGCTTTCTTTCTTCTTGAGAGACACCCTTAAGGAAGCTCATTCCACATGTAGTGATAGTGACATGAAGCTTTTAAAAGTGAATGCCACGAGGTGAGGGCTATTTCGACCTCGATAGCCTTTCACAGAAATATGGCACTCAGTGACATTTTGAGTGCCACATATTGGCGGAGCAACTCGGCGTTCGCTTCACACTACCTGCGGGAGGTGAAAGCGACATACGAACATTGCTCGTCGCTTGGACCATACGTCGCTGCAGACACTGTTTTGGGGGCAGGAGGTAGCACTCATCCTTTCCTTTAGTGGTTAGGTGAGCTTTTAATTGTGTGTGTTTTTTGGTTGTGGGGTTGACCGCCCGAGGCGGATCTCCTTCTTTAGTCTAGTTTAGTGGAATACCTTTGGTAGACTAGGCCAGGTGGTTTTTTACTTCGTTGCCCTCATTGTATGGTCAATGGTCTAGTCACATCGTGGTCACGCCCCCGTTGACAGATCATCTTGAGTGCACCAGCTATATAGGTCTCTACCTCGCTGGCAAACTCTAGTAGCACAAGCAGAACTTACGCGGCAGTAACCACGAAGTCAGCTATGCTAACAGGTAAGGAATCAAGATATCATTTATCTGCATATATATGTTTCCTAAAATCTTCTATTCTGTCTACTCCCACCACCAAAGGTGGGATTCAGCTATATATATATCTGACAGGTAAGTTTCATGAACAAAATGATATTGTAATGATACAATTAAGTTTGTTCATACTTACCTGGCAGATATATATAATCAAGTACCCACCCACCTCCCCTCAGGAGACAGTGGAAATAAAATTATGAATAGAAAATGGGAATGATTCCTGATACCCGATCCAGCGGCGGGAATGGGTACTAACCACCTGACTCCCACTACGTGTGTCGTAAGTTTTTTAATTTCTGTCGGACTTCGGAAAATACAGCTATATATATATCTGCCAGGTAAGTATGAACAAACTTAATTGTATCATTACAATATCATTTTTAATGTTTGGGTGCATTAAAAACTATGTAAACTGCATACTTAATGCATTTTTCATCAAAAGAACCTTCAAATATTGATTATTTTGCATTTTTGGAGTCATATTTCTTCTGCCAGATCAGCATTGTAGGCGTCATAACCCTGGAACATGCATTGTAAACCTGGAAATAATTACTGATAAATATAATTGAAAAGCGTTGGTTAACCTCGGAAACGCCATAAGCCGAAACCAGTTGTAACCCGGGGACTGCCTGTATTGGCATTTGAAATTTGCCAAAAAATGTCTGTATATTGAACAGCACCTCCAGTTTGCTTAAGGGGAAAAAGTTACGTGATTAATCTTTACATTTTGCAGTGGGAAGTGCTTTGGTGTTTCTTCTTCAACAACCAGACCTTTTACCAAGTCCAACTCAACGTTTGTCAGCTATTACTATTCTTCATGAATTGTACAGAGGAGAACCACCACCTAGCAATCCATTTTTACCAGTGTTTGTCAATCTACTGGTAATTATCATTTACTTTTCTCACTTTATCCAGTTGTAAAACCCTCTCTCTGAGTTCATTGCTGTCACTAAAATTATGAGAATGCAAAGTGCAGGCATTAATTTGGAATATTGCAATCTCCTGTTCAATACCATCATCCTTTTTTATTTGTTCATTATTATGAAAGTCTGGTTGATTATTCTCCTTTTTTGTATAGCACCCACCAGATGATATAGCAAAAGGAATTGGGAAAAAATTAGAATTTGCTGGTCAGCTGCCCAGAATCAGTCCATCAGAAACCGTATTTTTATCAACCCTCATCACAGACAAAAGTGGCAAGGAGGTAAGTTTTTGTGATTATCATTTGACTCTAGTAATATGTTTTATGGTAATCCTGTATAGTACAGTGATATCTCGACATACAAAATTAATCCGTTCCGAGGCGGCCTTCGTAACCTGAGCTTTTTGTATCTTGAACCGCATTTTACATGTAAATTGCCTAATTCGTTCCAATCCCTACAAAAACACCCCAGTAATTTTTATAATAAAGCTAAATTGACCAATAAACAATGAAATACAACAATTTGGACCATTCAATACCTAACTTAATACGGACTACTAATATGTACTACATAGTACAGGGGTACCTCGACATACGAAAGGCTCAACTTACGAAAAACTCGAGATACAAAAGCAAATACGAAAAATTTTACAGCTCTACATACGAAAAGTTTTCAAGATATGAAAGGTTGTTGCTGTAAAGTCCTGAGATTTGCCCGGACCACCTAGAACAATTTTAAAACTCCCATGCTGCCAACTGAGTAAACTCGCCACCATCCTCCCGCTCTCCCATTGGTTCCTGATGCTAGTCACCCCATAAGTTTCCTGCTCTCCTATTGGTGAGCATCTACCCCTTGTGCTTTAAGTATTCTATTGGTAAAAGGATGCTGTAGATTGAAAAACTTATTCATGCAATACATTTAATAAAAAAAAAAAACATTAGGGTAAAGATAGAATAAGAATAGATCAAAATGAATGGTTATTATACTGTTTGGTAGTTTCAGTAGTTGAAGAGAGATAATGAAAATTTATGGCTTAACTGTGCAAAGTGATTGCTTGGCGATCGTTCAATACTCGTAAGTGCTGGATGTAAACAGAAGTTTGGAAGCTTTTTTTTGTTTGTTTATTATAGTTAATGGTTACTTAATAATTATTTGAAATGAGTACATGCAATACATTTAATAAAAAAATTGTGAATTAGATATCATAAAATATAAAATAAATCAGACTGCCAACAAATACGTATTTTTTAGTATTCTTCTTCTGTTTTATTATTACGTTACGTATACATATGTTTCATTATAGCTGTCAGTAACTCGCTATCTCCATTAGGTAAAGATAGAATAAAGAACAGAAATGATTGGTTATTATACTGTTTGGTAGTTTCATTAGTTGAAGAGAGATACTAATGAAAATTTATGGCTTACTGTGTGCTAGGAAAAATGATTGCTTGGCGTTCGTTCGACACTCGTAAGACGGGTAAGAGCTGAATGTAAACAATCGATTGGAAGATTTTTGTTTGTTTGTTTGTGTATTATAGTTAATGATTAATTAATAATTATTTGAAATGAGTACATACTGATTATTTATACATTTTATTGGCATATTCTAAGCTTTTAGCTTCTTAGGTGTAGATGTCAGAATCATAGACTAGGCTACAGTAGCAACCGCTAACATAGGCTAGGCTTATTGCTAAGGGACATATGCTAAAGTCCTAATATATGCAGTAAAAATGGGGTTGAACATTACATGCAGTTGAATATTACTCAAGTATGTACAGTATTTTGCCTTTTGGAGTCATATTTCTCCGTCGGATCGGCGTCGTAACCCTAGAACATGTGTTTTAGGCCTGGAAATATAATTTACTGGGGTGTTTTTGGAGGGCTTCGAACGGATTAGCCATTTTTATACATTCAACTTCCCTGCCAGATATATACTTAGCTATAGACTCCGTCGTCTCCGACAGAATTTCAAATTTCGCGGCACACGCTACCGGTAGGTCAGGTGATCTACCGCCCTGCCCTGGGTGGCAGGACTAGGAACCATTCCGTTTTCTAATCAGAATTCTTCTGTCGCCCGGCCATCAACATTGTTGTTGGTTCCTCTCGATTGGTTTTTTCTTTTTTCACCGGCAATTGATCTTCTTGACCGACTTTTGGTGACGTATCTGGATTGTTGGATTGGCATACGCTTTTGTGACTGTTTTGTGGACTTGATTTTGGATTTTTCTTTAAAAATGTCTGACTCTGGAATGGTTTGAGAGATGTTGTGTGAATGTAGGCTGTAAGGTGAGGTTGCCGAAAGCTTCGGTAGACCCTCACACTGTATGCAAGGGTTGCAGGGAGTATGAATGTTCTTTTACTAATACTTGCAAGGAATGTGAGAATTTGAGTGAGAACGAATGGAAGAATATCTAACTAATTATTTGAAAAAGTTAGAGAGAGAAAGAGTGAGGAAGGCTTCTTATAGAAGTTTAAGTAGTTCGAGATCTGAACTAATTCCTAGCTTGGGATCTTCCCCAAGGGTAAGTATTGCTACTTCTCCTTCCATTGCAGCCCCTTCTCCTATTGCAGAACTTGTAGATTCAGCAAAAGAACTTGCGGATCTAAAAGCAGCCTTCAAGTTGATGGGAAAACAAAATGGCTGCCATACAAGGTAAGGCTAGTGATTTTTCAGTGGACAGTGATATAGTGTCCCCAGTGTAGTGGAGGGGCATCTGGTCGGCTCAGCAACGCTCCTAGGTCTAACCTCTTCCAAGCTCACATGCCCAGAGGAGAAGGAATGTCGAAAACCGAAAGGAGGTTGTGGAGAATCCCCACCGATCAGGTGTCCCTTCGGCGGTTTCTGTGACACCCCAGACTGCCAAGGATCGCTATTGTAAAAGCTCTGCGTGAGTGTTTTTCGTCGTCGGGATCTTCATCTCCGAGACGTGATTGGAGGGATTCAGATCGATCTCGACCACTCAAGAGGAGTTGGAAGGCTCCGACGATTGATTCGAGCCCAGAAAACTTCCCTGAGGAGTCTCCTTCGGGAGTGAAGAAGGCAAGAAGAGCCATTCTTTCAACCAGAGTGAGAAGGAGTCAGGAGGTGGAGGCTATGGACTCCTCCCCTCCTCCCGAAGAGGATAAAGAGGAGGTTACGAAGAGGTTCATGATGGCTATGCAAGAGCAGATTTCGTCTTTTGTAGGAGTTCTGTCAAAGGAGCCTCCTAGAAGGAAAGACTCTTCCCTTCCGATCAAAAGATCCTCCAGACGTATGGAGGTATCTGCCGCCAGGATCAATCCTCCTACTCGAGGTGAGGTTTTCCTGTACGAACCTGGATGAACTTATCAGATGTCTGGCACCGGCCCAGGAGTGAGGAGTCAAGCAGGAGGCAGGAGCCAAGAAGTGAGGAGTCACAGGAGGCAGGAGGCAAGAGCCAGGAGTGTGGAGTCATCCTGGCAGGAGGCAGGAGCCAGGAGGCAAGAGCCAGGAGGCAAGAGGCAGGAGTCAGGAGTCAAGAGGCAGGAGTCCAGGAGCAAGAGGCAGGAGTCAGGAGGCCAGGAGCCGGAGTCCGGAGTCAGGAGGCAGGAGTCCGGAGTCAGGAGGCAGGAGTCAGGAGGCAGGAGTCAGGAGGCAAGAGTCAAGAGCCAGGAGGCAGGAGTCGGAGACTCGTTCCTGGAATTTATGACTCTTCTCCAAATAGGAGCTCCTCTCCTTCAGATCGTAGGAGGTCTTGGAAGGACTCTCCCTCCAAACGTGAGCTTTCTCCTTCGTCTGATCGAGGTTTAGACGATTTGTCTGATGACGAACCTCCTGCAAATGAGGGACTCTCGAGTTATAAGGTCTTAGCCTCATTACTGCTACAAGGGTTGGAGACTCTCTTAGTCCGGCGGCTCCTCCTTCTCCTCGCTTCTCTCTTTTCGAGCTCGGCTCCGGACGGAAAATCTTTTCGGCCTTTCTGAAAATGAAGCCTGCAATATCTATGAAGAAGGCACTCCATTCTTTAGAATTCTTGGATGGACAAGAAGAAAGAGTTGGGGAAAGACGGTATCTGCATGCCTCCTTCCAAACTACATGGAAAGAGAGGTATTTGGTATGGGACAGGAGAGACTATGGGTCTTTCTCTGCCTGCCTCGCAGATGCGGACTTTTCCAATTTAGTGGAGGCCTCTAGACGTCACTCCTTAGGATCGGTCAGATCGACGTGGAGCACTTCGGAGTTGAACCACTTTCTAAAGGGACTTTTGTCACTTTAGAGGTGTTCAACTTTCTGGATTGGTCACTCGAAGTTCTGGCCAACAAATCTAAAGATCCGGAGTTTCTTAAAAACCCAGAGTTCTCCATAGCGTCCTGTCTTGCATGGACAAGCAGTACAGGACGGTTCGGGAGAAGTGGCTTCCCTTTTTGGTGCTGGTCTCCTGTAAGAAGAGATCAGTATATGGATCCCTATTATCAAAAGGGTTTTCTCCGAGCCAGATGGACTGCTTTATATTGTTCGCCCTCTGTCGGATCATCTGTTTCCTTCTCAGTTAGTGAATGGATATATCTCGCTCGCTAACTGAGAAGGCGACACAGGTACCTACTAACACAAACGTCCAAGAAAGGACGCCCTGTAGTGTCGGCGATTAAGAAGGACTCTCGTCCTCCTCAGCAGCCCTTTCGTGAGGTGCAGCGGCTCGTCCCCCTGCCAGAAAGAAGAGCTCTGACAAGAGAGGAAGGTCTTCCTTTAGGCCTTTCAAGAAAAACAAATGACTTGTTGCTCCTTCAAGCACCAGTGGGCGCCAGACTCCTGAACTTTGCAGGAGTATGGGCAAAAAGGGGAGCCGACCCTTGGTCAGTGTCGGTCCTAAAGAAAGGATATGTAATCCCCTTCGAGGACAGCCCTCCCCTAACATCTACGCCTCGGGAACTGTCAGCGAGGTACAGAGACCCTGTAATAGAAAGACTCTCCTTCAAAATGGTGGAACAAAATGTGGGAAAAGGAGGCCATCGAACTTGTGCAGGATCCACACTCCCCGGGATTTTACAATCGCCTTTTTCTAGTACCAAAGGCATCGGGGGGTGGAGACCAGTTCTGGACGTAAGCGCTCTGAATCGCTTTGTTCAGAAAAAGAAGTTTCGCATGGAAACGTCCGCTTCAGTAATGTCGGCTCTTCGTCCAGGAGATTGGATGGTCTCTCTGGACTTGCAAGATGCGTATTTCCACGTTCCCATTCACCATTTGTCAAAGAAATATCTTCGATTTGTAATAGGAGACAAGATTTTTCAATTCAGGGCTCGTGCTTCGGTCTGTCTACAGCTCCGCAAGTATTCCACCAACCTGATGGCGAATGTGGCAAGATGGCTTCACCTAGAGGGAATAAACATCTCCCTCTACTTGGACGACTGGCTGATCAGGGCCAAGTCGAGATTCAGTGCTTGGAGGACTTATCAGTAACAAGGAACATGATAGAATCGCTGGGATTACTCGTGAACCTCGAGAAGTCGCAGCTGATCCCCAGCCAGAGCTTGGTCTATCTGGGGATTCAGATGGATTCTCGGGGTTTTTCGAGTATTTCCTTCGCGAGAAAGAATCACTCGAGGTTTGTCGAAAATCTCGAGCTTCTTAGAGAGAAAGAACAGTTTCAGCGAGGGATTATCTGAGCCTTTTAGGGGACCCTGTCCTCACTAGAAAAAGTTCTCTCTTGGTGGAGGCTTCACCTTTGCCCTCTTCAGTTTTTTTCCTTGAAAGGGGTGTGGAGTTGGAATACGGGACAACTCTCGGACATCTTCCCGCTTCCACAAGAGGTAAAAGATCATTTGAAGTGGTGGATCCTTCCTCTTCAAAAGAACGAAGGCGTATCGCTTGCCCTGCAGAACCCAGACCAAGTGTATATTTCCGACGCTTCGGAGTCGGGATGAGGAGCGACGCTAGGAGCAAGGGAGGTGTCAGGCACCTGGACAAAGGAACAGGTGTCCGGGCACATCAATTGCAAGGAATACGTGGCCATACACCTAGCCTTAAAGTTCTTCGAAGAGATAGTCAGAGGCGGGGTGATACAGATAAACACGGACAACACCAGGCTCTGGCTTACATACGCAAGCAAGGAGGCACGCACTCTTTCTCCCTCTTTCAGTTAACAAGACACCTGTTAACCTGGACGAGAAAGAGGCATAACTCTCCTCACAAGATTTGTTCAAGGGATAAAGAATGTGAGAGCGGACAGACTGAGCAGGAGGAATCAGGTCCTTCCCACAGAATGGACTCTACAACGAAGAAGTGTGTCGAAGTCTTTGGTCCCTGTGGGGAGGACCTCACATAGACCTGTTTGCGACGTTCCTCTCCAAAAGAATAGAGGTCTTTTGCTCTCTAGTGGGAAGATCCGAGAGCCTTCGCAATAGAACGCGTTTCTCCTGGATTGGTCGGGTGTGGACGCAACACGCCTTTTCCTTTCCCCCGTTCAAGATCCTGGGGGAAGTGCTCAGGAAGTTCGTAGCGTCAAAGAACACGAAGTTGACACTAATAGCCCCATTTTGGCCAGCCAGGAATGGTTCATGGAGGTACTGGAGTGGATAGTGGACTTCCCCAGATCTCTTCCAAACAGACCAGATCTACTCAGACAACCCCACTTCGAGAGGTTTCAATCACAACCTCCCAGGTCTCGCTCTGACTGCCTTTCGACTATCGAAAGACTTGTCAGAGCGAGGGGCTTTTTCTCCGCAGAGCTTCGACGAGAAGAGTATACCAATCGAAGTGGGAAGTCTTTAGGAGGTGGTGTAAGAGTCAGAAGCTGTCCTCCTCCAGTACCTCTATAGTGAATATTGCCGATTTCCTCCTCTTTCTGAGAGAGGAATCACACCTATCTGTCTCAACAATAAAGGGATACAGAAGCATGCTGTCTTCAGTATTTAGAAATCGAGGGCTAGATATTGCAGACAACAAAGATCTACACGATCTAATTAGATCCTTTGAAACTTCAAAAGCAGCAACTCCTAGAACACCTAGTTGGAATCTGGACGTGGTCCTGAAATTCCTTTCATCGTATAAATTCGAGCCTTTACATCTTTGGCTTTCCTTCCGCGACGTCACTAGGAAATGCTTATTCCTGTTGTCTCTCGCTACAGCCAAGAGGACGAGCGAATTCAGCGCTCTAGATTCCACAGTGGGGTTCAAAGGAGATGCCTGCATCTGCTCGTTCCAGACAATGTTTCTGGCGAAGAACGAAAACCCGTCAAAACCTTGGCAGAAGCTTTGAAGTAAAAGGTCTATCTAACCTCGTAGGCAGAGAGATAGAGAGGTCTCTCTGTCCAGTGAGAGCTCTTAAATTTTATTTAGAGGAAGAGACAGATGGGAGCTTGTCAACAAGGTCTTTGGTGTGCGGTGAAGAACCCCAAAAGACTCATGTCCAAGAACGCCTTAGCTTTCTTTGTGAGAAGCGTAATTACGGAGCTCACAAGAACTGCTCGGAGGAATCCTTCGGTCTTCTAAAGGTCAAGACCCATGATGTGAGAGCAGTAGCAACATCCTTGGCGTTCCAAAAGAATATGTTCTCTTAAAAATATCATTGAGACTACGTTATTGGAGGTGCAATTCAGTGGTTTGCATCTCATTACAGTAAGTTCCTCGGGTTACGCTGGTCTCGACTTACGATGTTTCGTGGTTACGAACGCGCCCCCATAAAAAAATATAAAAAATAATATTTGCGTCGTTCCGTCTTACGCGGTTTAGCGTCGTAAGCAACGTAAACAAACGGGCGAACTAGTTTCCAGGCGCACGGCGGAAAAGAATACGCTTTGTGGGGGAGAGAGTGGGAGGGCGTCGCTTCGCTACGCTCATTCCTCGCCCATACGCCATTTTGGTTGTTTACACTGCCTCTCTCTCCCTCGTGTTATCGTTTTTGTAACTTTTTTTTTTTTTGCTCTTTGTTATGGCTCCCAAGCACAAGGCGGACTCCTTCTGATGGTAGTTGCATCGAAGAAAAGAAAGGCCATCACCATGGAAATTAAAGTGGACATTATAAAGCGATCTGAGAAGGGAGAAACGCCAACAAACATTGGCCGCTCGCTTGGCCTTAGCCGTTCGACCGTTGCTACCATTATCAAAGAGATAAAGAGCGCATCGTTGAACATGTGAAAGGATCTGCTCCTATGAAAGCGACAGTGATAACTAAGCAGCGTAGTGGTCTAATAATTGAAATGGAAAGGTTATTGGTGCACCTTCTGTAGGTTCTGCCTCACCTAAAGACTCACCTGCCCCAAACATCTCCATTAGTATGTTCTGCCTCACCTCAAGAATCACCTGCCTCAGCATCTCCAGTACTAGTATGTTCTGCCTCACCTCAAGAATCATCTGCCTCAGCATCTCCAGCAACTTCTGGAGGTTCTTTTTCTCTTCACTAACCTCCCCAGTCTCTCCAGCACCGCAGCTTCCTCTCCAGTGTGCAAGCCAATCAAAACTAATAAAGGTAAGGAATTGTTCTCTCGTTGTTATTGATAGGTATTTACATTAAATCATGTGGTATTTTCAATGTTCCGACTTACGCTGAAAAATCGTGTTACGATGCATCGTAAGAACGGATCAACGCCCCCCCCCCCCTCGTAACTCGAGGACCCCCTGTATCTGAAGGATGTGAGAGTGACCTATGAGAAGTGCTTCTCTCTAGGTCCATTGTATCAGCAGATACAGTACTGGGTCTTGGAGCAAAGACTGATCCTTAAATATTGTTGGTTTTTATCGTACATAAACCCACTTGTCAGATATGTGCTTGGTTTTCTATTAGCAAGCTCACTGATGTCGCACAGGCATAGTGTCATTGCTGGTAGGGGATCAAGGGTATGTATGGCTAGTAGGGGAGTCACAAAAATTTTTTTTTTGTATATTTTGTAAAAATGAAAGTGTAATTATGTTTCGAGTTTTTGGTTGTTTGTAAGGAGTTCGGGGATAACTCCTTGCAATCATAGAACTAACATGGATGTTAGGATCAGGTGAGTCGGGATCGTGTTGTGCTCCTTGAACAAGGTGTATTGTCATGTTTAGTGGAATAGCAACCCAATGACAAAGGCCTTTAGGCTCTGCCGAGTAAGTGGCTAAGACCCCATTGGCAGACCCACAAGAACTCTTAGCCATAGATCAATATCTCGCTGAGGCTCTTGAGGCTAAGCAGACTCCAAGCCTAGCCGCGAAGTCTTCAGCCTAATAAAGGTAGAAAACCAAGGTTTATTAATACTACAACATATGTTGTTTACCTGTCTATTTCAGTAGTTAGGCTGTCTCTTACTTACCCCCACCACCCATGGGTGCTAATCAGCTAAGTATATATCTGGCAGGGAAGTTGAATGTATAAATGATATTGTCATGTTACAATAAAGTTTTTAATACATACTTACCTGACGATATATACGATTAATGGCCCACCCCCCAGCCTCCCCGCAGGAGACAGGTGGAAGAGAAGATCTGATTAGAAAACGGGAATGGTTTCCTAGTCCTGCCAACCCCCCGGGCAGGGCGGTAGATCACCTGACCATACCGGTAGCGTGTGCCGCGAAATTTGAAATTCTGTCGGAGACGACGGAGTCTATAGCTAAGTATATATCTGTCAGGTAAGTATGTATAAAACTTTATTGTAACATGACAATATCATTTTACATGTAAAATGTGGTCCAAGATACGAAAACTTCATGATACGAAGGCCGCCTCGGATTGGATTAATTTCGTATCTCGAGGTACTACTGTACCTGTAAATAAAGAAATACTGTACGTACATACGTACGTATGTAGTAAAATATGGAACCTTACTTTCGAGTGAGGCTATCTCCCAAAGTGGCGACAGAGGTGGAGGACAAACGGCAGAAAATTTGTTACTAGTACGTATACTTACGAAAACACATTATGTCAGGAAACACAGACTAACTTTACGAAACACATTAACAAAACCATAACACTTAACTTTACAAAAAACTTAAATTTTGTACATGCAACTTCCCCGGCAGATATATACTTAGCTTATGTCTCTGACGTCCGACAGAAATTCGAATTTCGCGGCACACGCTGCAGGTAGGTCAGGTGATCTACCCCCCTGCCGCTGGGTGGCAGGAATAGGAACCGTTCCCGTTCTAGAACCAGATTTTCTCTGTCGCGGTAGTGTCAACATATGTTGTTGCTACCTCCTGACTGATTTTCGTTTTCATCGCATCGCCATCTCTCGGGCTGTCTTTTGCAGGGAAGTACTGGGTCTTTGGTTCGGCATACGCTTTTATTAACTTTTTAATGAATTTGGCTTCGAAAATTTCGAAGAATATATGACGTGTACTACCGAAAATTTTTGGTAGACACTCACATAGTTTGCAAGAAAGGGAAATATTAATATTTATTCATTAATATGTGTAATAAGTGTTAGAATTGATTGAGGAAATATACTGACTTCCTACTTTAGGGAGTCAGTAAAGCATGTAACTAGATACGTTTCTTTTAAAAGTTTTTTAGAAACTGTACTAACGAGCAATTAGAGTATTAACAGTACTAGTAGTGTTGCATCCTCATCACCTTCTTACTTCGCAGAAACTTCAAATTCATAATTGCAATTTGAAGACAAGGATTGTGGCTCAAAATGCGAGCTATTGAAAGGTAAGAAGTGATTACTAGTGTTCCCATTGCAGTGGAGGGTGCGTCTGATCGGCTCTGTCTCGCTCCCAGGCCTAGACCTCTTTCAAGCTCCCAAGCCCAGGGGAGAAGGAATGTCGAAAGCCGTAAGGGGGTTTCAGAAAATCCCCACCGGTCAGGCGTCCCCTCGGCAGGTTCTGTAGAGCGTCCCAGACTGCCAAGGATAGCCATTGAAAAGGCATCCTTAAAAAAGTGCGTCTCTTCATCTTACATCTGAAAAGACGAAGAATGTATATGTTTTGATGATCTATGCGCGTTCTCTGAAAACTAAGAGAACACTGAGCAAGAGCCAGCCAGGAACTTAGGAAGCCGCGTTCCAGCAAGCTAGCGTGAGCCACGTTCCAACAGCCAGCAGCGAGCCGCGTTCCAGAAAACAGACTAGCGCGAGCCGTGTTCCTACAACCAAACGAGCCGCGTTCTAGCAACTGAGCGCGAGCCGCGTTCTAGAAAATTTTCTTGGCGCAAGGCGCCTTCAAAGAGACGAAGCGCCAGCCTGGCGCAAATTGCAACAGAAAAACAGACGGCTAGAGCAAGGAGCCTTATAGTACAGTGGCAATCAGAACGATCCTTCCATTGAACGCCTTTCCGGGCAAGAGGCTCTTTCTAAAAGGGGTCTAGTAGGCGCTCGGAACTATCAGGCGCACGGGACCTTCCACACAAGCGAACATTCCAGGAGCGAGTCTCCTTTCTAGCGTGCGGAACATTCCAGGCGCGCGGAACCATCCAGCGCTAGGCGCAAGGAGCCAGGGCGCCATAATATTCCAAATCTTCTTAAGAGAGAGAGGTCAGTCGCGAGGCTCCTCTTTGAGTAATGCGGGACACACTCCTTCATTCATGCTCTTCCCTCGTTATGAAGAGGCAAGCGCTTTGGGAGTTTTTCTTATAAGAATCTCATCGACGTTTGGGTATTATGGCGGATAGGAAATATCTACTTTCCTTCCGTAAACCCTACAGACGAACAGGAATTCTGTCTCTTCCGCGATTTATGAGGAAATCACGAAGATTTAAAGAGTTCCTGGATTAACTTCCTTCCTTAAGGAGATATATATACTCTTTCTATCATTCTATTAACGAAAAGAACGAAGACAGTAAAAATTTTTCCTTTATCTGCCTCGGCAGGGAAAGAAGGTAGTAGAGTATCTGCTGTATGAGAATACGATACGGCAAATCACACATACCGTAGTTACTTCTTTGTAGAGCAACTCAATTATCAGTATCCTTCCAGGAATTTCCTAGGAAGGACTACGCTTAAAGGGATTGTTAAGACAACACCTACTTAGCTTCTAGATTTTACACATGCACTTACCGGCAGATATATACTTAGCTTATGTCCCTCCGACGCCCGACAGAATTCAAAACTCGCGGCACACGCACAGGTAGGTCAGGTGATCACCCCCTACCGCCGCTGGGTGGCGGTAATAGGAATCATTCCCGTTTTCATGACGAAGAATTTTTCTGTCGCCGGTGCTGACAACAACTTTGTTGTTAGCTCCTGATTAGAATTTCTTGCTTGCTTCGCCGAGGATTATTTGGGAAGTATTTGATCTTTGGTTGTTGGCATACGCTTTGTGTTAGTAATTATGTCCGAGTTAACACCTGGAACTCTGTTTAGAGTATGTGTAAATGAGGGATGCAAGGTGAGGTTGCCTAAGGCTACTTTGGACCCTCACACTGTTTGTGTAAAATGTAGGGGGAGGGATTGTTCGGTTAAGGATACGTGTGATGTATGTGAGAACTTAACTGAATTACAATGGAAAGAACTAACTTCGTATGTTAGAAAGTTAGAAAAGGATAGGATTAGAAAAGCTTCAGCTAGAAGTTCAAGTAGATCCTGTTCTGCGGAACAGGATAGTATTTCTAAACCCCTGTAGTAGCTTCGCATCTTCCTTTTTGGTTTCAGCTCCCTTCCACCCCCGCAGCGAACCCGCAGATGTGTCTGTCGAGAGAGCCGCTGTGGAAGCTTCAATCCGCAATTTGCAACAGCAATTGCGGGATATGAATCAAGGTAAGGGTGAAGTGTCTAGTGATAAATGCAGTGTCCCCAGTGCAGTGGAGGGGGCGTCTGACCGACTCCGCATCGCTCCTAGGCCTAGACCTCTTTCAGACTCCCCATGCCCCAAGGGAGGAGGAATGTCGAAAGCCGCAAGGGGGAGGGGGTGTAGAGTATCCCCAACGGTCAGGCGTCCCTTCAGCAGGTCCTGTAGACTCGTCCCAGGCTGCTATAGAGAGCTATAGGAAAAGCCTCTTAGGAAAGTGTTTTTCCGACTCTGATTCGTCCTCTCCTAAACGAGGATGGAGCTCTTCTTACAAATCGCGCCCTCTCAAGAGAGCCTGGAAACCTCCAGGAGTAGGCGCTCTAGACTCCAGCCCGGAGCCTTTTCCGGAGTATTCTCCTGCGCCTAAGAAGGCTATGAAGGATCCGGAATCCTCTCCAGAAGGGATTCGGTCATCTACTAAGAGATTCCTGTTGGATCTCCAAGAGAATCTCTCTTCGTTAGTAGGCTCGCTTTCGACTAGTAGGCGCAAGGAGCCTGCCTCGCAGGAAGGACGCCTCTCTTCCAGTCAAGAGATCTGTTAGGAAGGAGGAGTATGATAGACGATCTTCTCCAGTAAGAGCCTATTCGCCTCCTAGAGTAGACGACTCCTTTGAAACTTCGTCGAGGCAGGAAGATGGTATTCTCCTCGTAGAAGCTCGGAAGCTAGGAGTCATAGCGCACGGCAGGAAGGAGTCCTCCTTGCGAGAAGACGATCGGTTCGTTATCTGTCGAACGATCTCCGAGGAGTAGGATCTCCTCTGCAAGTGGTAGAAAAGGACGAGAACGCTCTAATAAGAGAGATAGAAGCGAGAAAGGCTCCTTCTAAGGATGAGTCTAAGAAGAACGCCAACGTTCGAGAGGACGACTGGATGATCGAGTCTCGTTAAGTTACTCAAGACTTATGGTAGACTTTCTTCGAGGGGAGTCAAGCGCTTCTCCTAGTAGGTTCCAAGAGTCTACGAAGACCTAAACAGGGGTTCGCGCCCTACTCCTGGAAGAGTATATAGAACGGACGCTTACCGTTCTCCTAGCAGGCTTCGAGAAGCCTGAAAGGAGCCCTAATCGAGGATTTGCGCCATACTCCTGTAAGACGATCAAGAGTAGGCGCAAGCGCTTCCCCTCAAAGGCAGCAAGAGCCTAAAAAGAGCCTTTCCAAGGATTTGCGCCCCTAATCCTGGTAGATCAGGAGTAGGCTCTGACGCCTCTCCTCGTAAGATTCAGGAGCCTGAAAGGAGCCTTCGTCAGGCGCTCTCCCTACTCCTAAGAGTTACAGAAGAGTAGGCGCAAGCGCCTCTCCTCACAGGCACCAAGAGCCTGAAAGGATCCTGACTTTGGATTCGCGCCCTACTCATAGTAGGCGCTCGAGAATGGAAACGAGTTTTTCTCCGGATAGGCGCCAAGAGCCTAATAACTCAGGCTCTCGATCCTCTCGATCCTCGCCTAGTAGGTATCAAGAACCTAGGGAGAGAAGTAGAGCGGACTTTTGTTCTTTACCGAGGAAACAGATCTCGGGATTGAACGGACGGCTCCTTCGACGAGCTCTTGAAGGATAAGAGTCACATACCGGCCAGGACTTCTTCACCGAAGAAGTCTCCCTCTCCGAATGTAACTTTGGAGGAAGTCTCGGAGGAGGAAGAGACGAAAGAAGTAGGAGTCTCTGATTATAAGAGACTTTCTGCATTACTTCTTCAGGAGTTTGGGGACTCACTTTGTTCAGCTGATCCTCCTTCTCCGGGATCTTTGCTATCAAGTACGAAGTTGGCAAAATCCCCTTCTTTTGTCAAGATGGCGGCCAACCCTTTCTATGAGGAAGGCCATCAAGAATCTGGAGAACTGGCTCCTGGTTAAGAAGGAGGCAGGTAAGACGGTGGTGTTTTTGTCCTCCGTCTAGATTGACAGGTAAGCCGGGTGTCTGGTACGACACGAAGGAACCCATGGGGTTAGGCCTTCCGGCTTCTGCAAACGCGGATTTTTCTGCTTTAGTAGAATCTTCTAGAAGACGCTCTCTACTGTCGGCTAAAGCGTCTTGGGGAATGTGCGAGATGGACCATTTACTCAAGGGTCTATTTCGCACACTTGAAGTCTTCAACTTCATGGATTGGGCCTTAGGAGCTCTAGCAAAAAGAGCGCAAGATCCGGAGTTCGTGACTATGGAGTGCTATCAAGTGTCCTTTCATGTTTGGACAAGGCAGTCATGGATGGATCCACAGAAGTAGCATCTCTCTTTGGGGCAGGAGTGCTCAAAAAGAGATCTGTTTATAGCTCGTTCCTCTCCAAGTCTGTTTCGCCATTGCAGAGATCCTCTTTGCTTTTTTCTCCGCTCTCGGAATACCTTTTTTCCATCAGGAGACAGTGAGGGACATTTCCAGATCACTGTCGGAGAAAGCTACGCAGGATCTTCTTGCTCAGTCCGCCAAGAGGCTTAAACCGGCGGTGCCGATGGCTAAGAGAGAGGGAACAGCGAATAAGGTGTCGTTCCAACAGCCCTTTCGAGGAAGAACAACCTCAAGACCCGCAACTAAGAGTAGAAGGCCGTTCAAGAGAGGAAGATCTTCTCGAAGGCCATTCTCGAAGCCGCAGTGAGACAGGAGTCCTCCAGACTCCAGTAGGAGCCAGACTTTTGAGGTTCTCGAAAGTCTGGGCTCAGAGAGGGGCGGACAACTGGTCCCTCTCGATCTCGAGAGAGGATACTGATCCCCTTCAGGAAAAACCGCCCTTAACTTCCACTCCAAGGGAGTTAGCGGCAAGATACAGAGATCCTTTAAAAAACCAAGCACTATTACATCTGGTGCAACAGATGCTAGAAAAGAAGGCGATAGAAAAGGTGTTAGACAATTCACCAGGATTTTACATCGCCTCTTTCTGGTACCAAAAAACCTCCGGGGAGTGGAGACCAGTGCTGGACGTAAGCGCTCTGAAATCACTTTGTGATCAAAAACAACGTTCACGATGGAGACGACGTCGTCAGTTCTTTCAGCGCTGAGAAAAGGAGATTGGATGGTGTCATTGGATCTCCAAGATGCCTACTTTCATGTACCCATCCATCCCTCGTCCAGAAGGTATCTAAGATTCATGATACAGGGCCAAGTATATCAGTTCGCGCCCTTTGTTTCGGTCTTTCCACAGCTCCCCAAGTTTTCACGGGATTGATGAAAAATGTAGCACATTGGCTGCATTTAAAAGGAATAAGGATATCGCATGTATCTCGACGATGGGTTGATTCGCTCGCAATCCAGGGATCAGTGTCTGGAGGACCTAAGATCAACGTTGGACTTGACTCAGTCTCTGGGACTGTTAGTGAACCTCGGGAATCCCAGATTGGATCCCCAGCAAAGCATTGTCTATCTGGATTCTGATGGATTCTCGGGGTTTTTCAAGTGTTTCCGTCCGTAGAAAGACAGGAACGGTGCATTCTAAAAGTGAAGACCTTCCTAGAGAAAGAACAATGTTCCGCGAGGGAATGGATGAGTCTTCTGGGGGAACCCTCTCCTCTTTGGAACAGTTCGTTTCTCTAGGGAGGCTTCACATAAGACCTCTTCAATTCTTCTTGAAGGAGAATTGGGACCAGAAGAATCAGGATCTGTGGGAATCTTTTCCTCTGTCCAGAGAGATAAAGAAAAACCTCAGCTGGTGGTTAGAACCAGGCAGACTGAACGAGGGACTATCGCTGCAGTTACCGAACCCCTCCCTAGTGTTGTTTACAGACGCATCGAGACGGAGGTGGGGGGCGACGTTGGGCCCGAGAGAAGTGTCAGGCACCTGGAGTGGGGAACAGGTGTCCTGGCACATCAACGAGAAAGATTAGTGGCGGTGCATCTGGCTCTCAGGCAATGGGAAGCCAAGTCGCAAAACTCAGTGTTGCAGGTAAATTCCGACAACACGACAGCTCTAGCCTACATAAGGAAACAGGGGGGGACTCACTCCCGCCTCACTGTACAAGAAGGCGAAAGAGCTTCTTCTATGGTCAAAGGAGCGGAACATCACACTCTTGACGAGGTTTATACAAGGCGAGAAAAACGTCAGAGCAGACTTTGTTGAGCAGGAGAGATCAAGTCATTTCCACGGAGTGGGACTCTACACTCAGAGGTCTGCAATCAAATTTGGAACCTTTGGGAAGGTCAAACATAGACCTGTTTGCAACTCATTGGAATGCCAGGCTGGAGAACTACTGCTCTCCGATTTCAGATCCAAGAGCAGTAGCGATAGAACGGCCTACTCCTAATTGGGAAGGAATAGACGGCTACGCTTTCCTCCTTTCAAGATCATAGGAAACGTAATAAGGAAGTTTGTTCTGACGAAAGGAGTAAAATTGACCCTAATCGCCCCATTTTGGCCAGCTCAAGAGTGGTTCACAGAGGTACTGGAATGGATGATAGATTTTCCAAGGTACCTTCCTTTACGGAACGATCTTCTCAGACAGCCCCACTTCGACAGATACCACAAAAACCTCCCCGCGCTCGGTCTGACTGCCTTCAGACTGTCGAAGGACTCGTCAGAGCGAAGGGATTTTTCACGCGCTGCTGCAAAGGCAATTGCAAGGGCCAGGAGGCCGTCAACGATACGCGTTGTACCAGTCGAGTGGGAAGTGTTCCGAAGGTGGGCCAGGAATCAGAATGTATCCTCTTCCAGTACCTCTGTGCGGAAATAGCAGATTTCCTCTTATATTTGAGACTAAAATGTAACCTTGCAGTCTCGACTATAAAAGGTTATAAAAGTATGCTTTTTCCTTGGTGTTTAGACAATACAGGGCTAAACATCACAGATGACAAAAGATTTACACGATTTGATTAAATCATTTGAGACTTCGAAGTCCAAGACAGCCAGAACACCCAGCTGGAACCTGGATGTGGTACTGAGGTTTCTCATGTCAAAGAAATTTGAACCTCCCAATAACTCAACGTTCAGAGACTTGACTAGAAAATCAATTTTTCTCTTTGCATTAGCATCAGCTAAAAGGATTAGTGAATCCAGCTTTAGAAGGCACAGTGGGCTTCAGAAAGGATTCTGCAGTGTGTTCATTTAACCCCCTATTTTTAGCAAAAAATGAGAATCCTTCTAAGCCTTGGCCAAGGACGTTTTGAAGTTAAAGGATTGACTTCCCTGGAGGGAGAGAAATAGAGAGAACTTTGTGTCCGGTAAGGAGCCTCAAGTTCTATCTAGAGAGGAAATGGGAGGAAACTCAGAGAGCCTTTGGTGCTCGGTAAGAGATCCGAGAAGAACGATGTCAAAGAATGCACAGGCATTCTTTATCAGAGAAACTATTAAAGAAGCACATGTTGCCTGTGAAGAGGAATACCTCGGGCAGCTGAAAGTGAAAGCACATGAGGTCAGAGCCGTAGCAACCTCATTAGCTTTCCACAAGAATATGTCGTTAAACGATTTAATTGGATCCACATATTGGAGATGCAATCTGTGTTTGCGTCTAACTATTTGAGAGATGTACGTGTGACTTATGATAAGTGATTTCTCTCTCGGACCTTACGTGTCTGCGATTCGGTGCTGGGACAGGGGGCTGAAACCAATCTAGCTTAGTTTAGATCAGATTATTGGGATTTTAATCTTGTGGTGTTGTTTTTATGGTCGATTGAAAGTGGTCAGGAAAAAAGTACCATTTTCAATTCGTAGTGTATAACAAAGTAGTGTGGTCAGGTGGTCGAGATTGGTTGTTTTCATGCTCCTTGTAATGTTTTGGACCTAGGCTCTGTCTTGTAAGAGGGTTAGTCCCCGTTGATACGACAAAGGTGAAGGCTCTACCATGTAAGTGGGATAGGCCCCATTGGTATGATCCAAATAAGGCTCTGTCGAGTAAGCGGGCTCGCTCCCCCATTGACATGATCCAGAAGGGTTCTCAGTGTAGGTCTCATCCTCACTGGAACTCTCGAGGCAAGCAGACTCATAGACAGTTCTCATGAAGTCTTCTGCCCAATAAGGTAGGAATCAAGGTAATTAGTTTATTTTAGTACCTACAACAAAAGTTGTTTTCCTGTTTTTGAATTGCTATTCATATTGATTAACTATCTCTTACCCTCCTCCAAGGGTGTCAATCAGCTAAGTATATATCTGCCGGGTAAGTTGCATGTGTAAAATGAAATTGTTAAGATACAATAAAGTTTTACACATACTTACCTGGCAGATATATACGTTTAATGGCCCACCCATCCTCCCCTCAGGAGATAGGAGGAAGAAAAATTCTGTCAGAAAACGGGAATGATTCCTATTACCGCCACCCAGCGGCGGTAGGGGGTGATCACCTGACTACCTGTAGCGTGTGCCGCGAGTTTTGATTCTGTCGGGCGTCGGAGACATAAGCTAAGTATATATCTGCCAGGTAAGTATGTGTAAAACTTTATTGTATCTTAACAATTTCATTTTATCGAAGTCTTGTTTCGCTTAAATATGCATTAATAAGAACTTCCTGAAGTTCGATAATAATTTTATAAGATTCCTTTATTTAATGGAGTAGCTGGCAACTCTGGAAGAGTAAGGCCAGACGGCTAACGGAGACTGCTATCGCGCCTTAGAGTCTGACCAACGCAGTAAAATGTAGGTGTCGGTCATGAGTGGTTGGTTACATGTCTCTCTCCTGCGGGATGGAATAACTAACCGTGTCTCTCCCCTACAATCGCGGTTTTAGCCTCGGATTGAGGGATAGTTAAGCAAACATAAATAAAATATGTCTGCCTTTTGCTAAGAAGCTTTCAATAAGAAAGATATTACAACCTTTCAATGCTGTTTTACCGTAGGTAACATTATTAAAGGATTCTAACGCAGCGGAACTCTATATTATACGATGCTCTCATGCTTACGAAAGCATGGCTTATTAGAGTACATGCTTAGTGAGAAGATGAATGTAGTAGAAGAGAATTCACTTTAAGACTACGGTATGGTTAAGTCTTATGCGCATACCGAGGTTAACTACAGAATTCCTAGTATCCTTACAAAGGTTCCTAGATTAATGCTGTTACCACAATGTGACAGTATTATAAAGGAGTCTATTACGGCAGAGCACGAAATAATATAATTCTCTCATCCTTTCGAGAAACGCACACAACCTTTTTTAGAATCGGATATTGCTCAAGAGAAGATGGGTGAGTCGGATGGGAAACATTCTCTTAGTGGCAGAAGTTGTTTCCCTGAATGGACTATACTACGTATATAAGGCTTTTCCAAGAGTATCTGGATATTCTATCAGAATCTATTATAAATAGACCTGAAAAACCTCTCCACTCTGAGTCTTTCCGTGCAGACTGACCAGAAGTGGACATGAATGAGAGGATTTTTCAAGGTAAATGACAATAGTCATGGCTAAGACATAGAATTGCTGCAGATCGTGCTAGATGGAATGAGGAAACTGTCCTCTTCCGATACCTCTGTGAACCACATAGCGAGGTTTTTCTTCACTTTCAGAGGGAAAATCACCTATGTATATCTGCTATCAAAGAACGCCAGTAAAAGGCTATACTCTGTCTCTACAAGGGGAATTAGAGATAACAGAGGATTAAGATCTTCGGGATCTATACGATACCGCAATACGACAAGAGTAGGATATCATGTACTTCGAAT
The DNA here is from genome assembly GCF_015104395.2 of Macrobrachium nipponense. Lineage (NCBI taxonomy): Eukaryota > Metazoa > Arthropoda > Malacostraca > Decapoda > Palaemonidae > Macrobrachium > Macrobrachium nipponense. The sequence continues at coordinate 11,765,569 of NC_061099.1, forward strand.
GGAATTTTTTTTGTGGCCACAGATTCCGTGTTTTCCGACAAAGAAAATGGAACTGCTCCTCATCAAACTTCTTTGAGGAAGTTTATGAAGGAATTCTTTGTTTCTCTTAGCCCTAAACGACCAAGAAGACAAGTGAATTTTTGTGCATTGGAATCTCGCATCAGATTCAATGGAGACTCGGCAATGGGTTCTTGCCAGCATAGTATGTCGGGCAAAAGAACTAATCCCTCTATTCCTGACGCAACGCTTTCAGATAGAAGTTTAGTTGCCCAGACAGGGTACTTTACATTTCATCTACAGAAGAAGAGATGGTTTAAAACGTTTGCCTACAGAGTCTTCGGGGTGCGATGAGGGCTCAAAATGCTTCCCAGAAGGTATTCAGAAGAATACAATAAGAGCTAGAAATCAGGGTTCCGCCCAATTTCAGCTCAGAGTCTCCTTCGACTTCCAGACTCCTTCCCTTCTCGCGTATTGTTAGATATCCTGTCGTCTACTGGGTGTAGCTGACTAAAATCACCTCCCCTTGCCAGGGGCCAAAAGCTCAAAGGGAAGAATTTCTTCCACCCTTCTCCAGTCTCCTGATAAACTATGTGGTTGTTCAGGACTCTCGGACAATGTAGCGCCAGCCACGCGCCAAATGCCAATACAGGCGAAAAACGCCAGAGGCGGACAGTTCCAAGGAACTCTGTCATGGCCGGATACTGAGAAGGAGCGTGCCTCCACCTGGCCAAATGCGCCAGAGGCGAACAATCGGACAGATATAAGAGTGTCCGATGTGGACATCGCCAGACAGCCTAGAGACTCTTCCAAGCTCGAAGCTCCAGCAAAGGTGGAGGAGCAAGTGTGGAGAGCCAAGCCAGGCGCGAGGCGCCAGCCAGGCTCTAGGAGCCAGCCAGGCTCTAGGAGCCAGCCAGGCTCTAGGAGCCAGCCAGGCTCTAGGAGGCCAGCCAGGCTCTAAGAGCCAGCGGTCTAGGAGCCAGCCAGGCCTAAGAAGCCAGCCAGGCGCCATCCAGGTGCCAGGCTCCTTCAAGGCTAGGCTCCAGTCAGGATTGAGGATCCATCCAGGCGCAAGGCTCCTTCCAGTAAAGAGAAAACCTAAAGCTGTCATGTAAGAGGGCTAGTCCCCATTGATATGATACAGGTAAGGCTCTGCCATGTAAGTGGGTCAGCCCCCATTGGCACGATCCGAGAAGGCTCTGTCGTGTAAGCGGGCTAGCCCCCATTGACATGATCCAGAAGGGTTTGTCAGTCATAGGTCCCTACCTCGCTGAAACTCTTGAGGCATGCAGACTCATAGACAGTAATCATGAAGTCTTCTGCCAAGCTCCAGGCGCAAGGCGCAGCAGCCAGACGCAAGGCTCCAGCCAGGCGCGAGGCGCTAGCCAGGAGGAGGAGCCAATCAGGCGCCAGCCAGGGCGATGGCGCCAGCCAGGCGCGAGGCTCCAGCCAGGGGGCTTAGGGCCAATTCAGGCGCAAGGCTCCAGCCGGCGCGAGCGGCTCCAGCCAGGCGCGAGGCGCTAGCCAGGCTCCAGGCTTCACCCAGAAGAGATCTATATCAAAGAATGCCCTGGCCTTCTTTGAGACAATGTGATCTCCTAAGCACTTGACAAGTGCATTGATGATTCCTTCAAACAGCTGAGAATTAAAAGCGCATGAAGTGCGAGCTTTTCTGTATTCTTGTTCTTTCCTTAACAATATGTCATAAGGACATATTAGCTGTCACTACGGGAGATGCCCAACTCTGTGTTGACTTCCCATATCCGAAGGATGTCAAGATAACCTACGAGAGATCCTTCTCTCTTGGTTGATACGTGTCTGCGGATACATTGCTGGGATAGGGAGCCGATACTGATCCTTAACTAGTGAGTTAAATTTTAGTTAACGTGTTTTTTCTTTGGGTTGTTTGAAAGGATTTGGGGGATATAAACTCTTTTCAACTTAAGCACTAACCCTCGTGTTAGGATCAGGTGATCGGGATCGGTGTTGTGCTCCTTAATTATGCCACTAGGCATAGGCATATTGTCATGTAAGAGGCTCTGTCGAGTAAATGGATAAGACCCATCGACAGACCCACAAGAAACTCTTAGCCATAAGGGTCAAATCCATCCTCGCTTCCTCCCCCCCTCCCTGAGGCTCGTTGAAGGCGAAAAGCAGATTCCTAGGCATTAGCCATGGAATCTTCCACCTGAACAAGTAGGAACCAAGGTTTTATTTATTTATTAACCTACAAACGTATGTTGTTTACCTGTCTATTCAGTAAATAGTTGTCTCTTACCCACCACCAAGGGTGTCAATCAGCTAAGTATATATCGCCGGGGAAGTTGCATGTACAAAAATGATATTTCTGGGCTCAGCTCGTGTCGCTGCGCGAAATATCCTTTAATCTATTATTTCTAGGGTAAATGTACTAACACATACCAGAGAATAAATAAAATAAAGAAAAAGGTCAGTATAACTGACTCGCTCACCCTCCAGGAGGGTGTCGGTATGAACACTAGGCGAGTGAGACCACTACCACGAGCCAAATGCCAATAGAAATCTCCCACTACAAAAACCCTCCAAGAGGGGAGCCGACCCACAGAGTGAGCAGCTCGTACTACTACTACTCCATCCCATGCTGCCGACTGCTGCGCCTCTGGTGGCCATCCTTTTCAGTTAGCGCACACGAGTCACACGTGATATTTTTCTCTCTGTGTTTTTTGTGCCCTTTCATTGGATTTATCTATAATGGAGCGTGCAGCTATCGCAGCAGCTAAGTTAAGTACTCAGTATTTATGGTTAGTTGGTTTTTTCCGGCCCTGGGACAGTATTTGCCGTTTTTTAGGTATAAATACGAACTCGGGGTCGGAAGCATGGCAGCATGGTTCTGCCTCGTGGTGGGTTCGTTCTTGGTCTCCCATACCTAGAACATCCCCTTATTTATGTACGCTCTATATTATTATCCGCTTTACTTAGGGTACTGTCTACTCAGGTTTGTCATGCATGCATGTCTTTTACCTTATGTAGGCTTCTTCTATCCAGAAAACCCTAGTCCCTGGCTCTTAGTATCGGCCTCTGACTAGCTTTGAGTGGTAGACTTGCCTTCGGGTTAGTCGTACACTCCTGGATTTTTTCTCCTGCTATATTGCTTTCTTTCTTTCATTTTTATTATTTATACTATGTATTTGTTATAGTTAGGTTAGTTAGGCGTCTGGCTTAGCCTAGGTCCTGGCTCATTGAGCCTATACTACCGCTCATCAGTTCGGTTGCTTCCCTATAGCATCTCTCTGATCAGTTGGTTTTGGCCCAGTGGGCCTATATGCTACCGCTTTTCAGTTCAGTTGCTTCCCGATAGCATCTCTCTGATCAGTTGGTTTGTCCTAGGCTTAGTTGTCTTATTTTGGTCTTACCGCCTCGTGGTCACTACGTGATCACGAGACAGCCAGATGCCTGCCAAGTCACCCTTCCCCCCCCCTCCCGCTCTCCCATAGAGTCGGGCGGGGGTGGGTCGGTCTGCCCATGCTCGCTCCTCATACCCGAGGCCTGCCTCCCTCCCTCCCCTCAGGCGGAGGGGCTAGGGAGTCGGACAGACCCAGACTGGTCTCGACCTCTCCGGCTTCTCGGTCCGGCCGGGTGGTACGTAGTGGGGGGTACTGGCCTTTCCCCCCCTCCGTTGCTACCTTGTCGCTCCGTGCTAGCTCGAGCCTGTATGTCTTCTCGCCCTTTCCCACCTTACATAGGGCCTCCTTACCTGACCGGAGTCCTGGTATCCAGCGGAAAGATATTAGCCCACCCAGTAGAGTGGACCGGAACATACAGTGGGTCACTGCTAACCTTACCGTATTGCTGAGTTACTACACTCCGCTACGCACTGGACTTGGTCCGGTTCGTTTGTGTTTAGGTTTAAGTGTTTTAGATTAACTATAAGTTTATCTTAAGTACCTTAAACCTTCCCCCCCTCCCTTACATGTCTTACCGGATCTCTCCGGGATTATAGCCTATTCAGGCGATGCAGGGAGGGGTTATGCCCAAATTTTTTTCGAGCTCCGGCATGCAACGGAGTTCTTCTGTCCTTTAGTCTGTAAGTGATACTCTTTAAGATACTCATGTGTCTTCCCACTTACAGGCCACCAACTGTGAGCATCCGGGATGCGCCGCCACACTTCAGGACCCATGTGGACACGAAGTTTGCCGGTCCCATGCTCCATGCGCGACTCCGCACGGGGACATCCAGGTCTGGTACCATGAGACGTGTACCATATGTTACGATCTGGGAGACCAGCTTTTGGAACGGGGGTAAGTATTCCATCTCCTAGTAGCTGCTCCGATTCTATTTTAGTGCTTAAGTTTTCAACATTCACTTTAACTTAAGGCATCTAGTTTAAGTTATACTTTAAGTTTTAGTTTTAAGTGATTCTTAAATCTAATTTACGCCCTCTCTTCCAGGCGCCGGCAGTAAGGGATACCGCACCTGGCTACCCTGCGGGCCTGGGTCGGCGGTTTTGGAAGAACGCCGCCAAGGGTATGCCCTACATCCTGGAGGAGAAACGGTTTGGCGGTAATTAATCTTCCCAGGAGGCAAGGCACAGGATACGTCGACCCGGTAGAGGCGGCCCCGACTATCGCCTTCATCCAACAACAGCTGGCTGCCTCATTAACTGATCAAGACCAGGATATCTCCACGGACGTCGCGACTCTAGATATTAATGTTGAACCTATGGTAGGTGTAGACGACCTGTTGGTCGAGGTAGGTAAGGTGGACACCCAAGGGTCACCCTTGGGCGTAACTGTTTCTTCTACTCCTGCAACCTCTCCATCCTTCCAAGGCTTTACGGGTGATGAATTATACTCTCCTCCTGACGCTTCGGTTAGACCTAAGGTCAAGGGTAAAGTGATGACCTTGACTAAGACGTCATCGTCGTCTAAGAAGACGACCTCGGCTTCATCCTCCTCCCGTAAGTCTCCGGCTGCGAATCCCGGAGCAGACAGGTCTAAAGCTTCTAGCTCCGGCTCTAAGTCCTCGAGAGTAAATCCTCCAGAGAGAGATCTCGCACTCCGGCAGAGTCACCAGTTCCGCTACCCTTGGTTCCGATTCAGAGCCTCCCCTCCACCTCCGCAGCAGCTCCGGCTTTGGACTCCAATGCTGGCCTGTTGCAACAGGTGGGCGACCTGGTTGGGTCCCTAAAGAGTAGCATGGAACAAATGTTCTCTCGTTTGTCGGATAGGATTACTTCCCAAGCACTCCATTATAGCCGGGCTGAGAGAAGCTCCTCTAGCCTCTCCTCCACTTTCCAACACAAGTTGGAAACTCAGCTTCCTCCGTATGACTCACTACCTCCGTTCTCTATGAACAACCCATGGAGAGTAGCGTCATACGCCCCCTTCCAGGACGGTCTCATCTCTATACCGGAATTTGGGACTCGAAGAATGAGGACTTCGAGTTTCTACCCGGAAGACCTCCAGCCTCCGTTCATAGGCTACGCAAGGCTCACACCTTCGGCCATGGTTCGGGACGATAGGGTACCAAAGGAGACAGTCCTCTATTCACGAGACCAGGCTCAGAGAGAATGGCTCAGGTGTTTAGAGGACATGGATTGTTCTAATACCAAGATACAACCTTTTAAGAGTCCCTTTACCATTTTCACAAGGGATGAGAGTAACCCGCTCCCGTTCCTGACCAAGATCGCGAGGTCGACCATCCCCAGCGGCCCGAAGAGGGGGAACCCATACCTCAGTGAAGGAAGCAGATCCCACATCTCCGTTATCCCCTCAGTTGGAGAATTGTGGGAAGACTTGCCGAACACATTCTCAGCTGGCAAACTCAAACCGGACTGTGCTATGGAGCAGTTTGGTGAAAAGCTTACCCAGGCTCCCAGATAGCCTTATTCAGGCTGAATTTGACGCGAAATCGCGACTAGCCAGATCAATTAACTCTATGGCTATGACCGAGGTAGCAACCATGCCTATGGATCAGAACCGATTTTTAAGCTCATGACCAAATCCCTGACTCAAACGGTACAGTCAGATATGTTTGAGTTTGCCACTGCTAGAACGAATTGTAGGAAGCATGTCCTACAAGAGGCAACCATTCGCATGAGCCGAATAGGTTACTCTCGTCTAACATATGGGGAGCAGATCTCTTCCAGAAGCTATGGTAAAGGAAGTCCCCCCCCAGTCAGAGGCTACGAGGTTGAACCAGAGCCTTAAGGACCGTTGGGGCCTTACGGCTAAGAGGAGGCAAGACCTGACAGCTAAAGGTAACGGGTCAGAGGAAAACCAGGCGTTTCCAACCTTACCAGAAAAAGCAACCACGCTTTCCTCAGCAAGTTCCAGCGGTGCCATTAGTGCAGGCAGCCCAACCTTCCACTTCTAAAGGTCAATCACAGCCAATTTAGGTGATATCCCCTCAGCCTCAGCCCTCCACCTCTTACGCCATCTCTCCAGCTTACAATCAAGCCTTCGAGAGTCAAGCTTCACAGAAGTATGACCGCTCGGGTTAAGGGAGGCAGAGGTAAGCGTTCCTTTCGTGGGAGAGGATTGGGAGGCCCCTTTAATAGGGGAAAGCACTTCAGAGGAGGCCGAGGCGGTTACCAGAACCAATGAAGAACTTCAGGTAGGAGGGAGGCTGTTTCACTTTCGCCACCGGTGGAACTTCAGCGAATGGGCTCAGAGCATAGTGTCAAAAGGTCTGGGTTGGAGCTGGTTGACGAACCCACCTCCAGCCAGACCTTTCCGTCAACTTCCTTCCAAAGAATTGACAGAGTACGCGGAGGACCTCCTTCAGAAAGAGCTATAGCGAGAGTCAAGAGATTAAAATTTCAAGGTCGCTTGTTCAGCGTGCCAAAGAAAGGCTCACAAAAAAGAAGGGTAATCTTAGACTTGTCCCGCTTAAACTTAGCCATCCGCTGCGACAAGTTCAAGATGCTCACGATCTCACAGGTGCGGACCTTACTTCCCCGTGGGCCGTCACCACCTCTATCGATCTTACAGACGCCTACTATCATATCCCTATTGCAAGACACTTCCGTCCGTATCTGGGTTTTCAAGATAGGAGACCAGACATTCTCCTTCAAGGTAGTTCCCTTCGGACTCAACGTGGCACCCAGAGTGTTCACGAAGCTAGCGGAAGTGGTAGTGCAACAACTCAGGTCACAAGGGATTATGGTAGTAGCGTATCTCGACGATTGGTTGATCTGGGCCCCAACAGTCGAGGAATGCAACAGAGCTACACTGAAAGTAATTCAGTTCCTGGAATATCTAGGCTTCAAGATAAACAGGACCAAATCAAGACTCACTCCAGAGTCAAACTTTCAGTGGCTTGGGCATCAATGGAATCTATCCTCCCACACTCTGTCGATTCCATCAACCAAAAGGAAAGAAATAGCGAAGTCAGTCAAGCAATTTCTAAGTCACAAACTAGCGCCAAGGAGAGCTCAGGAAAGGATCCTGGGTTCTCTCCAGTTTGCATCAGTGACGAACGTCTTAATGAAAGCCAAACTGAAAGACCTAACCAGAATCTGGCGCTCGCGAGCAAATGTCAGGTCCAGGGACAAACTATCCTCAGTTCCTCTGATTCTAAAGAATCTACTTCGGCCGTGGGCGAAAGTCAAGAATTTGTCAGTGTCAGTACCCCTTCAGTTCCCATCCACCCCAGGGATCACCATCCACACAGACGCGTCCTTAAGCGGCTGGGGAGGGTATTCCCAGGTCAAAAAGGTTCAAGGGACTTGGTCACCTCTGTTCCGTCAGTTCCATATAAACGTACTGGAGGCAATGGCAGTGTTCTTGACTCTAAAAAGGTTGCGCCCACCAAAGTACTCCCACATAAAGCTAGTCCTGGACAGCGCAGTGGTAGTACATTGTATAAACAGAGGAGGCTCCAAGTCACGTCATCTAAATCATGTCATGATAGCCATCTTCTCCCTGGCAGACAAGTTCAGTTGGCATCTTTCCTCCACTCACATAGCTGGAGTGAGAAAACGTCATAGCAGACGCCCTATCCCGATCAGTAGCCCCTAGAGTCGGAATGGTCACTGGACAACAGTTCGTTCCAATGGATCCTTCAAAGAGTTCCAGGGCTACAGGTGGATCTCTTCGCATCTCAAGCGAACCACAAACTACCGTGTTATGTAGCCCCCAACCTGGACCCTCTGGCCTATGCCACGGACGCCCTGGCTCTAGACTGGAACAACTGGAAGAAGTGAATCTTCTCATGAAAGTATTAAACAAACTCAGGACATTCAAGGGTCAAGTGGCTCTAGTAGCCCCAGACTGGCCGAAGAGCAACTGGTATCCTCTAATCTTAGAGCTGGGCCTTCGTCCTCTTCGGATCCCCAGTCCCAGGCTCTCCAGTCAGTACAAACGAAAGACTGTGTTCGCTTCCTCAGGGATTCTCAAAACCCTAACTTTATGGACTTCATGAAGTTTGCGGCAAAAAGAGATGCGAATATTGACCCTCAGAATATTCTCTTCTTGGAATCGATAAAAGGGATTCAACTTTGAGACAGTATGATGCTGCTGTCCAAAAAGTTAGCAATCTTCCTGAGAGAATCAGATATTAGAATCATGACAGTTAATTCAGCTATATCCTTTTTCAGATCCTTATTTGAAAAAGGTTTAGCAGCTAGCACGATTACGACAAACAAGTCAGCTTTGAAAAAGATATTTCAATTTGGATTCAACATAGACTTGACGGATTCTACTTCTCGTCTATTCCTAAGGCATGTGCTAGACTTAGGCCTTCTGTAAGGCCTACGTCAGTTTCATGGTTCTTAAACGATGTTCTAAAAACTGGCTTCGGAAAACCGATAATGACACATGCTCGTTTATAATGCTCTTAAGAAAAACACTATTTTTATTAAGCTTAGCTTCAGGAGCAAGAATTTCAGAACTGTCGGCTTTATCCAGGGATCCGGATCATATTCAATTCCTTCCCACAGGGGAAGTCCTACTTTCTCCGGAACGTAGCTTTTTAGCAAAGAATGAAGATCCTTTGTGAGGTGGGAAGGGGGAACCTTGGAAGGTACTACCCCTTCCACAAGATGTATCCCTTTTGCCCAGTTTCAACCTTAAGAGCCTTTCTGTCCAGGACCTCCATCATCCTCATCGGGTCCCCTCTTAAGATTTGGGAGAGGGAAAAAGGTGGAACTTTATCCATTAAAAGGCATCAGGCAACAAATCCTGTACTTTATTAAGCAAGCCAATCCTGACTCTTTTCGAAAGCACATGACGTCAGGGCATAGCCACTCAATTATTATTTTTCAACATATGAACTTCGATGAGTTGAAAAGTATACTGGATGGAAATCGCCGACAGTGTTTCAAACGTCACTACCTTAAGTCCTTGGAAGCTCTGAAATTTCCAGCAGTAGCAGCGGGTAACATAGTTTCCCCTGACTCTAGCTAATTTGTAGTAGAAGATTCAGTCCTCCTTTCTACCTGCCTCACCCAACAGTTTCGTCTATTCCTGCCTTGTTCGTTTGCATTCACCTTGTGTCTTAGCTGCTTTTATGATGGTGTAGTGGATGCCCCTTATTGTTTTTTGCTAGGGACACTCACAAGATGATTATAAACATTGATCTCTGGATGTTACCCCCTTATTTTTATGCTAGGGGATACATCGTATTATAATGGTTACGGTACGGGTTTTGTATATTAAGTTCGTATACATTCCTTTATATATTATCATTGTTGATTGTTTTGTTTATCCGATTATATTAATTGCTATATTAATTTTTTGATACATGCCTTTACACAGATATCATTGATACATGTAAGCCATTTTGTATATATGTAAATTACCTTATGTTAAGAAACATGATTAGAATTAAGCGTAATTAAGCATATTTCTAATTTTATATCACTGTGTATATGTATCTTTTTAGCAATTATATTCCCTTTATATTTATTTTATCTTTTATTTGAGACCTATTCTGATTTATTTTATTACTTTTGTTTACAATCTTGTGCTATTTCTCTGGTACGATTTCGCGCAGCGACACGAGCTGAGCCCAGAAAAGGGATTTTGACGTAAGGAAAAATCTATTTCTGGGCGATTGGCTCGTGTCGCCAGCGAAATCCCACCCTACCCATCCCTTCGCCCAAGATTGTCTGCTAACTTCAGGATGGCCACCAGAGGCGCAGCAGTCGGCAGCATGGGATGGAGTAGTAGTAGTACGAGCTGCTCACTCTGTGGGTCGGCTCCCCTCTTGGAGGGTTTTTGTAGTGGGAGATTTCTATTGGCATTTGGCTCGTGGTAGTGGTCTCACTCGCCTAGTGTTCATACCGACACCCTCCTGGAGGGTGAGCGAGTCAGTTATACTGACCTTTTTCTTTATTTTATTTATTCTCTGGTATGTGTTAGTACATTTACCCTAGAAATAATAGATTAAAGGATATTTCGCTGGCGACACGAGCCAATCGCCCAGAAATAGATTTTTTGTTTCCTTACGTCAAAATCCCTTTGTTTAGAATACAATAAAGTTTTGTACATACTTACACCCGGCAGATATATACGATGAATGGCCCACCCAGCCTCCCCTCAGGAGACAGGTGGAAGAGAAAATCTGGTTCTAGAACGGGAACGGTTCCTATTCCTGCCACCCAGCGGCAGGGGGGTAGATCACCTGACCTACCTGCAGCGTGTGCCGCGAAATTCGAATTTCTGTCGGACGTCAGAGACATAAGCTAAGTATATATCTGCCGGGTAAGTATGTACAAAACTTTATTGTATTCTAAAAACAATATCATATTAAATTTTTTTTGTTGTCTTTTATTTTTACATTTTTTTTTTTTTTTACTTTTTTATACTTTACGTTTTTACAAAATTTAAATTTCTTCACCACTTTCAACTTTGTTTTTTCGTAGTTGCTTACTCCTACTAAAGGCCTCTTTAAACATAACTATCCAAGGAAGATTGCTTCTGCCTACTTTTCACAATGTTCCTGAAACTACTCCGGTAAACGTCATCGAACTGCGTAAGCATATGACCTGTGTAAACCTTTTCGGGGTGTCCCTTTTGTACAAATGATTGCACCTTATGTCATAGGGTCCTCCTCCTCCTCGCCGCTGCTAGAGAACTCTTCTTGAATGATGTTATGTTGCATGGCCTCCAACTCCTTCAGGTCATCCGTTGTAAGCTCCTCTTGGTGCTCCTCGAGAAGGTCATTGATGTTGTCCTTGTCGATGACCAGCCCCATGGACTTGCCGAGTGCAACGATCTCGTCAAGATCTGGTTGCAAAACAGTTTCAGGATTGTCAACTGTTTCTGAATCTGCACCAGCTTCGCCCACGTCGAATCCCTCGAATTCTCGGGCGGATACGGCATCAGGCTAGAGTTTCCTTCACGAAGAATTCAAGGTTTGCCTCGAAACCTCCTGCCAAACTTGATCGATGAGTCGGATGCATATGACAATATCGAAATGCTCCTTCCAAAATTCATGCAAGGTGAGGTTTGTGGTCTCGGTGATGTCGAAACATCTCTTGAAAAGATGTTTCGTTTACAGCTTCTTGAAGTTCGATATCACTTGCTGGTCCATGGGCTGGAGGAGAGGGGTGGTGTTAGGCAGAAGATAAAGAACCTTGATAAAAGAATACTCTGCTAGGATATCTTCCTCGAGGCCAGGAGGGTGAGCAGGGCCATTGTTCAACACCAGCAGACATTTCAGAGGGAGGCGCTTCTCTCCCAAGAATTTCTTCTCTGTCGGGCCAAAGCACAGATTTACCCACTCAGTGAACAAAAGTCTCGTTACCCGGGCTTTCACATTAGCCCTCCACATCACTGGAAGCTTCTCCTTTAGCACTTTGTGGGTCTTGAAGGCTCGAGGAGTCTCTGAATGATAGACAAGTAGGTGCTTCACCTTGCAATCCCCACCGGCGTACAAACAAAGTGCGAGCGTAAGCCTGTCTTTCATAGGCTTATGCCTGGGTAGCTTCTTCTCTTCCTCCGTGATGTACGTCTGACGAGGCCTTTTTTTTCTAAAAAAGGCAAGTCTCATCACAGTTGAAGACTTGCTGAGAACTGTAGCCTTCGTTGATTGTCCTCTTGTCGAACGTCCTAATAAAGGCTTTGGCCGCTTTTGTGTCCGAGCTGGCCGCCTCCCCATGCCGCACCACCGAATGGATGCCAGTCCATTTCTGGAATTTTTCAAGCCACCCATGAGAAGCCTTTAAGTCTGGGGTTGGTGTCGATGTCCCTTCTCCTCTGTCGTCTTCGGCCTGGGCAATCAAATCAGCGAAAATAGCACTGGCCTGGTGGCAGATTGCTGTCTCGGTTATCGTATCGCCAGCAATTTCTTTGTCTTTTATCCAGACAAGAAGCAGCCTCTCCATCTCGTCGTGCACGTGGCTCCTCTTGCTAGACAAAATAGTCATGCCCTTGGAAGGTGTAGCTGCTTTGATGGCTTCCTTCTGCTTAAGGATGGTGCCTATCATCGACGGATTTCGGCCATATTCCTTAGCGATCACACTCAACCGCATGCCAGCTTCATACTTCTTGATAATCTCCATTTTTGTCTCCACAGAAAGCATCCTCTTCTTTCCGTGAACTTCAGCAACTTTCTTGGGACCCATGACTACGTATATATACTGTACATAATTAAGTTATGTAGTATACGTATGTACTAAAGTTCTCACACAACACGATAAAGTAGTACTACAACAAAATCACTAACGAATTTACGTTAATAAACAAAATTGTATAGAACAAACGAATTTGGCGTGCTTACGATAATGATGCTGCTACCGAGTGACCGAAGAAGAACGCCGCTACGTAGATGCACGATGGGAGAGATGCTGACCAATAGGAGAGCAGGATCTTATGGCGGTGACTAGCATCAGGAACCAATAGGAGAGCGGGAGGATGGTGGCGAGTCTACTCAGTTGGCGGTGCACGAGTTTTAAAATTGTTATCAGTGGTCTGGGCGAATCTCGGGACTTTACAGCAACAACCTTTCGTAACCTGAACTATTTTCGTATGTAGAGCCAAAAAAATCTTCGTATTTGCTTTCGTAACTCGAATTTATCATAAGTCGAGCCTTTTCGTATGTCGAGGTACCACTGTAATATATCTCATGACTTTTAATAATGTTTGATAATAGTCCTCGGGTAATAAATTGTTTGAGGTTGTGACTTTTGTGATGGTAATCCTATAATGAATGTTTATGGTAATCCTATAATTAATAATCACTGTTTCACTCACTGGAAATAAGTAAACTATTCAGCTAGTACTCTGGAGATTTTCATTTATTTATTTTAATGTGTCTGCTGTATGTGGATGAATTATCAAGGTTTAGTGTGGGAAAATTTTGTAAGATCAGAACATAAGAAAATTAGTGAGCACTACATGTTTGATGTTTTGCAGGCAATCTTTAGATACACATGCCCTGTATACTATTAAGTTGTTAATTCTGCATCTATTGATAGTTATTGCACTTATATATATAAATGAACAGACTGTTGCTTGCTTAAAAAATTTCAGCTTAATGAACTTTCCAAGACGTAAACATTTGTGTGTATGACTGGAGCATTTAAGCTGCAGTTTGCATTTTAGTACCTTAGCTCTCAGTCCTTTAATCGTGGAGACTGGAATGTGATTGTACGCTTAGGGTATGAATTGATATTTCATATTTGCCATTAATTCTGTGTGAGGTTATTCACTACATGATAGTTATAATAGTGTAATACCTAAAAATATCCTGTAGGACTATAGCTTGAACAGAAGTGCAATAGTGCCCATACGATAATTTCATAATTGCATATCTTGCAAGTACTACTGTAACCAACTGCTTGACGAAGAAATTGTCGCTCATCCTGAGAACACTATTGACTGTGATGGAACGGATTCACAGGAGAAAATTTTTGTTATAAATCTTGATATTTGTTTGCATGTCTTTTTCTGTTTTCAGTTACTGAAAAGAACAGCAGCTCAGATCATGAGTCTGGATGTATCGAATCACCCTCCTGTGGACACAACTGCCCTCAAAATGAGCTTAACGGAAGTCCTCGCTGATCGTCCCTGCACAGCCAAAAGTGCTATTCCCGTTGTTTATTCCCATCCGCAAGCGCTACCTACACCCGGGTAGGTTTATCTTTGCTTTATACACAAATATGACTTAATATTTTAGAATTTAGGTCGTGTTTTAGCTTAATTTTCCAAGTTGAATAACTGCTTGGACAAAAAATGTTACATATGCTGTGTATAATGAATGAAGGATATCAACAAATGATGGTAATTATTTGGGATGAATCATACCTACTGTTAAAGGTAACTTATATCTTCGCACATACAGGAGAGGAGATATAAGCTATGTTTAACATAGGTAAGTATTCAAATAATAAAATTTATTATGAAAATTTATATTTTTTTAAATTTTGAAAATAATGGTTGTATTCGTTTATTCATGCCAGATAGTTCTTTGTGTAGTTGTTAACTTTAATCAAATAACAAACAAGACATTATAATTAACATTCTTAGATTTTCAAGTTTATCTTGGTTATCTGTATGTTTGTAATTACAGTTTGTTGAGTGAAATTGGTCAAGTCAAGAGAACCTGTGAAGCTTTACTTAGTGGTCCAAAACCAACTTTAGCACAGCAATACTTTACTCCTGAAATCATCAGACTAACACCCCCTTTACATGTTGCTGAAGATGAGGTAATAGTATATGTTGTCTGTTTAATTGGGATATAAAATAATGAGATGTTAAGTTACAGCAGTATTTTTTTTGCCACAGTGCTTATACTGTACTTAAATATGGAAGTGGATTGTGTTTAGGTACTTCCTTCCTTAAATGTGGTATTATTTCACAACCTTAAATCCACTTTGGAAAAATGTATTCTCTCAGTAAAATATTCAGTAGGGTAACAATGTCATATGCAGGAGGGTTTTCGTGAATCATTTTAGTAACTAAAAAAAATTCCACAAGATAACCTTGTCATTTATTTTGAGGGTTTTTGTGGACTTTTTCAGTAAATAATAAAATTGTACATGGTAACACTTAATCATTTGATGGAGGGTTGTTGGATCTTTCAAGTAAAAATAAAAGCTTCAACGGTGTAACTCCATCATTTATTTTGAGGTTCCTGTTGATCTTTTCAGTTAAGAACAAAAAATCCAACAGGGTAAAACATCTATCTGCATCAAGCAGATAGATGTGCCAAGAAATTTGTGGATGAAGATAAAAAATTGCTTTAAAATTCTTGTGCCTGAAGGTGGTAAGATGGTTACCTGTAATAGCATTGAAATTGCATGGTTTATATTTGATAATATAAATTTAACAGGGAAAACTGAAGATTTAGCAACACCCACACTAAGGTGATTTCTCCCAAAAAGTTCTTGTTAATGTTTCTCACTCTTTTGTTTAAGAAAGTTCACAATATATTTCAGTGTAAGTAAGATAGGGGACTTTTTATACTCAAGGAGCTGCAGTGAGAAACTGGGTTTAGTGTAAATTGTTTCAATAAATGTAAGTTTAATAAATGTTACATCATGTTATTATCTTTACTTGATGTTTATTAATTGGTATGTGATGTTCTCACAGCTGGTTTGGATAACGTCTCTGGATCGTGCAGAACATAAAATAACCTATGACTCAAGTATGTGTGTCCTTAGCGGAGGAGACGCGGAGGCAAAGAGACTGATGGCCAAAGCTTTCAAGGAAACCTTGTCACTACCACAACAGCAGCACCTTTTGGCAGAGCTGGACAAAGACCCTCGAATGGTTTACCATACTGGGCTGACTCCGCCAAAGGTTGGTTACTGATCTTTGAATTAGTATCACTTGCATATGATTGGGTTAGGTGTAAAATGTTGAGTCATTTCCTTTTTGGGTTAGATGTAAAATGTTGAGTCATTTCCTTTTTGGGTTAGATGTAAAATGTTGAGTCATTTCCTTTTTGGGTTAGATGTAAAATGTTGAGTCATTTCCTTTTCTTGATATGTAACATTGTTATATTTGCCTTCATTTTTTAGTAAGCCTGGAAAATAATCTTAAAAGATGCTTACTTCCACAGTTGAATAACTTGCTCACGAAATATATAAGACCTCATGCTACGTATAAATAAAGGTAATGCCACATAGGAAAATGGGAAATGAGAACTGCCTGAGACCTTTTGGTCTTAATGACCCTTTACTAAAGGCAAGTGTTGCCTTTAGTAAAAGGTCGTTAAGACCGAAAGATCTCGGGCAGTTCTCGTTTTTAATTTGCCTCCATGGCACCTTTATTTTCTTCCACAGCTGTTTAATCTTAGAAAATTTGTACTTACACAGTTGTAATACAGTAATTCTCTAAATCATATAACAAATTCTTTTGTTTGGCTATCAAGTGTATTTATGAATGTTGGGCCTGAAATGTTATTGTTATAATACAATTAAGTTTGTTCATACTTACCTGGCAGATATATATATAGCTGTATTCTCCGAAGTCCGACAGAATTTCAAAATTCGCGGCACACGCAGTGGGCGGCCAGGTGGTAGTACCCATTCCCGCCGCTGGGAGGCGGATATCAGGAACTATTCCCATTTTCTATTCATATTTTATCAGTGCCACTGTCTCCTGAGGGGAGGTGGGTGGGCACTTTAATTATATATATCTGCCAGGTAAGTATGAACAAACTTAATTGTATTATAACAATAACATTTTGTTCATGAAACTTACCTGACAGATATATATATAGCTGAATCCCACCTTCGGATGGTGGGAAGAGACAGAATAGGATTTTTGGGAAACTAAATTAAGTAGATGATATACATCTTGGTTCCTCACCTGTTAGCATAGCCGACTTCGTGATTACTGTCACCAAAGTCTGCTTCTGCGTTACTAGAGTTGCCAGCGAGGTAGAGACCTGCAATGCTGGTGCGCTCTAGATGATCTGTCAACGGGGGCGTGACCACAATGTGACTAGACCATATGACCATACTTCTGAGGGCAACGAAGCTAAAACCACCACCTGACCTAACCTATCAAAGTTAGTTCCATAACTTCTAGGCTAAAGAAAAGGAACGCACCTCAAGCGACCAACCCTTCAAAGTTAAAAGCACACCTATCCCTTTTCTATAGGATAGGATTCGTGTTGCTTGCTGCCCCCAATAATATATCTACGGATATGTATGGTCCTAGCGACTTACAGATCTCAAATGTCGTCTTCACATCCCGTCGGGAGTGTGAAGCGAACACAGAGTTGCTTCGCTAAAGCGTGGCACTCAGGATGGTTACTGGAGGTGTCATTGCCCTGTTGAAAATGCCTTCCAATGGCCGCGCCCTCACCTCTTGAGCATTCATATTAAGAAAAAATCTCAAATCTTTATGCAAACATAATGAATGAGACTTCTTAAAAGAACTCCTTGACTATAATGCCAGGGTGTTCTTGGACATGAACCAGTCTGGTCGTTTTTACGGAACACCGCAGATTGTCCTCGTTGACCTCGACTTTCTATAGTTTTATCAAGATAAAACTTGAGAGACCCGACAGGGCACAGGACTCTCTAATGCCCTTGCCCAATAATTTGTGCCATACCCTTGGTCTCCAAGCCTTCGGGTCAAGGGTTAGACAGGTTTTCGTTCTTATCAAGAACGGAAGGCTTAGAGCACAGACCGCATTATGTCCTTTAAAGCTAAAACCTCTGATGATGGTCTAAAACCTCACTAACCCTCTCTTTGCCGTGGCTAGAGCGGTTAGAATGTTAGCCTTTCTGGTCACGTGTATTAAGTTCGCAGAAAGGATAGGTTCGAAATGCTTTTGGCATCAGAAACTCAGACTACGTCTAAGTTCCATGCCGGAACCTGCGATCCAGAGAATTTCAAGATCTCCCCAGACCTCAAAGATCGTGAAGCTTTGTTGTTTGACAGAACCGAATCTCTGAGCCTAGAGGCCGTCAACAACATATTTGCATATTCTACAATAGTTAGGACTTCTAGCTTATCTCATACTTCATACGGAAAGATAGAACCATAAAGAAATTCACAGAGGTCGAGGTGGAGGAACAGTCATTTCCCTTCACTATCTCCAGAAACGGCCCCCTCCGATTGAACACTGAAAATAGGTAGCACTGCTTTGCCTTGGCCAAGAGACTGCCATTAATCTTGAAGATCTTATCGCTTCTCGATAGTCTGAACGCCTTCAGACTCAGAGAGGAGAGATATTAGATACTTCACTAAGTGACGATGTTAGATTACACCGATTCTCTCGGGAAGGGTCTTTGGACAATTCTCTGAATTACCTGACCTCTGTGAATCCAACCTCTTAGAGGCCAACATGTGGCGACTAAAGCTAATCCTCTAGGATCATGAATAAGGGAACAACTTAGAGGAAGCTCCTTCGTCTTCAATATTACGAAAAAACTTAACGAAAAGGACGCCCTCAGTCTCTCCTCACTTTCGACATACTTCTAAGTGAGGATTACTCAGACGTCAGTAGTTGCCTTCGATCGAGAAGACCCGCACGGACGTGCACTAGTTTAACGAACCTCTTGAGGATCGTTACGTTCCGTGGCCCAAGCCCATAACCAATTCTCTCTTCTTGAGCTATGAGAGAGCTGAGAAATTATCCGAGATGATTTGGGCCACTCGATCCAAACTCCCCACCCTTCGAGGAACTGGAGAGCCGACCAATTTGGCTTCCAATTCTTTCAGACAATGTGCCAGAACATCTGTTCCTCTGTTCGGATGTCTGGCACCCTCTCGCTATCACCCGAGGTGATCCTCAAGCCGTTGAGAGAAAATTAGAATTATTACTAGATCTTTGATGTTATTCCAATTTCTTCGTGAGGAAAAAATTGTAGAGGTCTGAATTGTTGTTTATTCAGGGGAAAACAAGCTTCTCCAGCGAGGAAATGGTCCCCAGCAAACTCATCCATTCCCTCACTCAGCTGCTTCCTTCCCTAAATAAGGCTGCGCTTTGCATAAGCAGGAGAGCATTATTATAGTGCTATGCCGCGGTAGATTCGTACAGAATCTGTTTACCGTGCGGTAAACCCGCACCGAACAAGTATAAGAGATATCTTGTTGAAATTTTCTAAGTAAACGGAAGGCATGTTCATTCATGATTACTAGAAATTCCTCACCCGAGGCTAAAATCCATGATTGTAGGGCAGAGAGACGGTTTATTCAGCCATTCCCGCAGGGAGAGAGACGTAACCAACCGGCGCATGTCACCGAGCTAGCCGTACTGCGTAGATCACAGTAACAGCAGCCTTGTTCATCGTCTCGCACTATCTGCCTGAGTTGCCAGCTACTCCTTTTACGAAGGGATAGGTATGAAATTATCGAGCAAAAGGAAACTCTCAGCAGGCATATTTAAACGAAACAAAATTCGCTAAATACAGAAGCTGAGTTGGTGTTGTCGTAACAATACCTGAAGAGTTGTTCTTACTCCGAAAACTCTTGGAAGGTTGAAGGGAGTGTCAATTAAATACATTAGAACAA
Source organism: Macrobrachium nipponense (assembly GCF_015104395.2). NCBI lineage: Eukaryota > Metazoa > Arthropoda > Malacostraca > Decapoda > Palaemonidae > Macrobrachium > Macrobrachium nipponense. Next base: position 11,784,967 of record NC_061099.1, read on the forward strand.
CAGTTCTTTCGGCTTCTATCCGCAGAGGTAAATACGATATGCGTATATGACTTGACCCATGCGTTAGCAAATGACGCAAAGATAAACTACGTAAGTATTGTAGTAATTTGAACATCGAATTCTCTACTACATCTTTCCTCGACGAGGAAGAGAGAAAGAAAGGAAAACGACTGTCCACGGTTCTAATGAATGAGACTTTTTAAAAGAACTCCTTGACTCTTTGCCAAGACTCTTTGCCAAGAAAAGGGAGTAATATTCGAATAGAGATCATCAAGAGAGAACCGAGGATCGAAAAGGACCGTTCAATGTTCTTATGATATTGGACATAAGACTTTCTGGATCTAGTCTACAAGTCTTTTTCTTACTCCCGGATGAGCCTCTGAAAATAAATGAGAGCTCTTCCGAAATTTGTTAATGAGTTTATCCGCTTAAACGATAAAACGTTAAAATCTATGTCAATGAGAACTACCCCATTTATGAGGGGTCCCCCACTTAAATGACAAAAAGTTTAGTATCTTGACAATGGGGAAAAACGTCCTTACTTGACAAAACTATTAGCACTTTGCTAATAGGGGAAAACCCTTTAACATGACCGAAAGTCACCCAGGAATCCGAGTATATAATCTTCCCGATTCTCAGAGAAATCGATGAAGAGGAAAGAGGGATCGAAGAAAAAATTCGGGTATGTCTCTCCGCTAACTCCGAATCCTTTTTAAAATTTTGTAAAGGAATGTCCTGTGGAGAGTCCTGAAAAAAACCTCCTCTTGACGAGCGTATATAAAGCGTCAAGCGTCCTAAGAAACGTCCTGAACAGCAAATAAGACGCCTTCTACAAGTCTTTTTCTCTCGCAAAAGCGTCCTGCCGAGCTTCCACCGAAGCGTCCTGGCGAATGTCCACAAAAGCGTCCTCATAAGCGTCCTGCCGAGCGTCCTCAAAAGCGTCCTGCTTAGCGTCCTGCTGAGCGTCCTCAAAAAACGTCCTGCGTAGCTACGAGCGTGTCTGAGCAGAGAACACCAAGTCTTCTGAACGACGTTTCAGAGAGGAACTCGTTGAGCGCCCTGATGCATGCAAGGCCCGCCAAGAGGCGTCCTGGCGAGCGACCTTGCCAACATCTCAATGTTATGACGAACCGCGTTTTGCGTATGACGTTGAATATTTTCAAGGGACGTCCTCATGCGAGTCTCCCATGGAGAGCGCCCCACGCTGCTCCTGAAGTGTGTGAACACTAAAGGAAGACGTATGGCTTTCGTCTTCAAGACGGGCCTTAAGACCTTCATACCTTCTTACAAAGACAGTGGCCGCCTGTGCGACAACTTGCGTCTTAGTAATGCAAAAGAACATCTCCAGAACGCACTCAGCAAAGGAACGCCGAGCGTCCGAAAGACACCCTCGCAAGGTGCTTGCCGAGCGTCCTGGAGAATGTCTCTACTTATAGGACGTCGAGCACCTCCAAAAGCTTCCTCACGTCTAAATTGCCCTTCTTATGCCGAACCAGAGACATAAGTTGTTTGACTGTGCAAAGCAGCTTGCCGGACGTCAAACTTATCGGCTTGCTTTTTCGAAGTAAAGCGAACGTTACATAACGTATACGGAGCGCCATGAGGAGAGGAGACGAATACTGAGTTGCTCCTCTCCTCCAAAAGGTGGAATCTAGAATGTCCTTGATTACCAAATTCTTTTGGAATGCTAGCGAGGTTGAAACAGCTCTAACTTCATGAGCGTTCACTCGCAGGAGGCTCAAATCACTCTTCTGGCAAGATGAATGAGCCTCCTTAATATGTCCCTTAGGAAAAGAGCCAGTGCATTCTTCGAAAAGGGTAAATGTGGTCTCTTCCTGAGCACCATACATTACCCGAAGGTACCTCGTTACTTCCGTTCGGTTTTATGTAAATAAAATTCGAGAGCCCTGACAGGGCACAGGACTCTTTCCTCCTCTCGTGACGAGAGAGAGGACGTTCTGAAAGAGTCCTTTTTTTCCTTCTTCTCTAAAGCTTCTTTAGGGGGCGTGAGTCCTTCCGAGCTCCAATCCCTGTGTGGGGAGGACGCCTCGGAGGACGAGAAACAATCCTTCAAGATTCGTGCACGTGCTCGATCTTCGGCAGCCTGGGAAGCGACAACAGGACCTGCCGAAAGGAAGCCAGATCAGCATGAAAAACCCGTAACCCTCCTTCGGCTTTTGACATGCCCTCTCCCTGGTTTCCTGGGAGTCCGACAGAGGTCTAGGCCTAGAGGCGTTATGGGGCCGATCTGACGTTCCCTCCTGACGAGAGAGAGGACGTGAAGCGTCCTCTTCTCTAAAGCTCTTAGAGGGCGCGAGTCCTTCCGAGAGCTCCAACCCTTGCGCGGGGAGGACGCCTCGGAGGACGAGAAGCAATCCTTCAAGATTCGTGCACGTGCACGATCTTTAGCAGCCTGGGAAGCGTCAACAGGTCCTGCCGAAGGGACGCCAGATCGGTGGGGAGCCCCCGTAACCCTCTTGCGGCTTTCGACATGCCCTCTCTGAGTCCTGGGAGTCCGACAGAGGTCCAGGCCTAGAGGCATTATGGGGCCGATCTGACGCCCCCTCCACAACACAAGGGGCACTACACTTCACAACACTGATTGGAGAGCAAGCACTTTAGTCTAAGATTACTTGATGTAATCCTCTAGCAGACACTTCTTCTTGGCCCGTAAGCCATACCACAGGGTTAGGCAAAATAAAATCTACAGGAGGTTAGAAGGTTCATTATTTCTAACTTCTGTTTACTGTGGAGGAAAACTCCTGATTCTAACACGCTCTAAAATGCGTACATGAATCCTACTTCTTCCGTAATCAGTCACACATTACACTAATTACATTGAACTTATGCAAAGAAAACATGTAAACGTCATATATACTAAGCGAGTGTCTACCGAAAGTTCCGGTAGCCTCACCTTACCCCATGCAGACAACAAAGTCTGAAACTAGGCTAACTAGCTTCAGACATCAAATGCAATGAAAAAAATTTACGATAGCGTATGCCTAGCCACAAATCCAAGTCAATAATCGAAAGAATAATTAGGATACTTAAGCGGCTAATGAAGTTTCAAAATCCTAGGCGGAGGTCTGTAAACAGTTGTTTACAGACCGGCGACAGAAAAAATATGAATA
>NC_061099.1:11788597-11824265 GCF_015104395.2 Macrobrachium nipponense
TATTCATATTTTTTCTCTCTTCCACCTGTCTCCTGCGGGGAGGCTGGGTGGGCCTTTAATTGTATATCTGCCAGGTAAGTATGTATGAAACTTTATTGTAACATAACCAATATCCATTTTCATACAACCAAACCTTACCTGTCAGATAAGACACTAGGCTGATTGGCACCTTTCAGGTGGAGGGTAAGAGACAGCTACTATATGGAATAGACATGGTAAACAACATATGTTGTAGGTATAAATAAAACCTTGGTTCCTACCTGATAGTGGTAGACTTCGTGGGTGTTTGCCCAGTAGTCTGCATCACCTTAAGAAACTTTAGCGAGATATATGATCTATGGCCAAGAGTTCTTGTGGGTCTGCCGATGGGGTCTTATCCGCTTACTCGGCAGAGCCTGAAAGGACTTTGTCAATGGGTGCTGATCCACTTATATGACAATACACCTTATGAATGGAGCACACAACCAATCCCGACCACCTGATCCTAACCATATGTTAGAACTAAGGATTGTTTCCGAGTTATCCCCGAACTCGTCACAACAACCTAACTCCAAAACCACTACGCCACACATACATAACTTTCTAAAAAAAAATTATACTCATCTAATTAGATATGACAAGATTCTCTTACTGAACAACATAGACGGCCGCCCGTGCTAAACCAAGTCCTCCATTGTTCGAAGAGATTCCAGACCATATCCAAAAGAAGAAAAGTATATACTTTTAAGGATTTGTGTTGGTCTCCCAGTACCCGAAATCGTATCCGCCGATACGAACGGACCCTAGAGAAAAACACTTCTCATATGTCACACGAACGTCTTTCAAGTAATGAGATGCCAAATACTGAGTTGCATCTCCAAAATAAAGTCGTATCTATTGATGTTTTTAAGCGACATATTCTTATGAAACGAGAGAGACGTCGCTACTGCTCTCACTTCATGAGCTTTAACTCTCAACAGTCGTAACTGTTCGTCAGAACAGACCTTATGCGCGGTCTGTAATGACGTTCCTCACAAAGAATGCCAGCGCATTCTTGGACATCAGTCTTGTGGGGTCTTTTACCCGCGCACCAAAGACCTTGTCCTAGAGCCTCCCATCTGATGCTTTCTCTGAATGTAAAACTTTAGAGCTCTTACAGGGCATAGAGATCTTTCTGCTTCTCTTCCTACGAGACTCGATATGCCTTTGACTTCAAATGACTTAGGCCAGGGATTCGAGGGATTCTCATTCTTAGCTAAAAACAGTGTCTTAAACGAGCAAATAGCTGAGTCTCCCTTGAAACCTACTTTATCTTGCAGAGCATGTAATTCACTAACTCTCTTTGTCGTAGCTAAAGATAATAGGAATAGGCATTTCTGGTGATGTCTCGAAACGAAGCCAGATGAGGAGGTTCGAATCTTTCCGATGAAAGAAACTTGAGGCACCACGTCTAGGTTCCAGTTCGGAGGGACCGGTTCCTTCGACTTTTGAAGTCTCAAATGACTTATGAGATCGTGGAGATCTTTATTATCTGCCAGATCTAATCCTCTATTCCTGAAGACAGCCGAGAGCATACTTCTGTATCCCTTTATTGTGGATACAGTAGATGGATTGCTCTCTCAGGAATAGAAGGAAATCAGCAATTTCCGCTATAGAGGTAGTGGAGGAGGACAACTTCTTAGATCTACACCACCTTCTAAAAAAACCACACCCACTTTTCGATTGATATACTTTCGTAGTGGAGGTTCTGCGTGCTCTCGCGATCGCGCTTGCCACTTCGCGAGAAAACCTCATCGCTCTGACGAGTCTTTCGATAGTCGAAAGGCAGTCAGAGCGAGAGCGGGGAGTTTTGATGGTACCTCTTGAAGTGTGTTGGCTGAGAAGATCCGTCCTTCTTGGTAGGGATCTTGGAAAGTCTACGATCCACTCTCTACCACCTCCCCTTGGAACCAATCTTGGGCGGCCAAAAGGGTGGGGGCTATCAATGTCATCCTCGTCTCCTTTGACGCCACAAACTTTTTCATTACTAATCCCAGGATTTGAATGGAGGAAAAGCATATACGTCTACTCGAGACCAATCTAGCAGGAAGGCGTCTACCATAAGAGCTCTTGGATCTTCCGCGACCGAGCAAAGACTGCCAGCCTTTTGGAAATGAATGTGGCGAAGAGATCCACATGAGAGTCCCCCACAGCGACCAGAGATCTTGACACACTTCCTCGTGTAGGGTCCACTCTGTATGAAGGACCTGGTTCCTCCTGCTGAGTCTGTCCGCCCTCACATTCTTTACTCCCTGCACGAACCTTGTCAGAAGGGAGATGTTCCTGTGAGACGTCCAAAGCAAAAAGGTCTCTCGTCAGTTCGTAAAGGAACGAGGAGTGAGTCCCTCCCTGTTTTCGAATGTAGGCAAGTGCGGTGGTGTTGTCCACGTTTACTTGCACTACTTTGTTTCGACACCAGAGGTTCTAGACTCTTCAAAAGCCAGATGCACGGCGAAGAGCTCCTTGCAGTTTATGTGCCAAGTCACCTGCGCTGGTTCCCAGGTGCCTGACACCATCCTTCGAGCCTAATGTTGCTCCCCAACCTTTCTCCGACGCGTCGGAGTACAACACTAGGTCTGGGTTCTGTGTCCTTAGAGAGATCCCTTTGTTCTCTTCCAGAGGGGGCAACCACCATTCCAGGTGCGATCTTATCTCCACTGGAATGGGAAAGACGTCCGAAAGTTGTCCAGTTCCAACTCCAAGACTTCTTGAGGAAGAATTGAAGCGGACGTAAATGAAGTCTTCCTAGTGGGAAGAACTGTTCGAGGCGGGGTGGGAAAGGGTCCCCTCCGAAGGCTCAAACCATTCCCTCGCCGACGTATGTTCCTTCCTTAAGAAGAAGAGAGACTATCCGCAAACCCTTTGCGATTCTCTCTTGCGGAAGGAAATAATTCGACACCCCGAGAATCCATCCGAATCCCCAGATAGACTAAGTCCTGTCTGGGGGTCAGCTGCGACTTCTCGAGGTTCACGAGCAATCCCAACGCTTTGATCAAATCTAAAGTTAACTTCAGGTCCTCCAAGCACTCGTTCTCTCTGATCTGGCCCTGATGAGCCAGTCGTCCAGATACAGAGAGATATTTACTCCTTTGAGGTGAAGAAGCCTCGCCACATTCTTCATCAGGCTTGTGAAGACCTGAGGAGCTGTGGACAGGCCGAAACATAAGGCTCTGAACTGAAAGATCCTTCCCGTTCATGAAACGGAGGTACCTCTTCGATGAAGGGTGGATCGGGACGTGAAAGTAGGCGTCCTGGAGATCTAGAGACACCATCCAATCTCCTTGTCGTAATGACGCCAGGACTGAAGCAGAAGTCTCACCATGGGAGAATCTTATCCTTCCGAACAAATTTGTTCAGAGAAGCTGACATCCAGTACTGGTCTCCAGCCTCCGAGGCTTTCGCAACCAGAAAAAAGGCGATTGTAAACCCCGGGAGTTTTGATCTAGTACTAGTTCTATCGCTCTCTTGTCCCACATTTGTTCCACCATCGATCGAAGAGTAAAAAAAATCTTCCCTCAGCACAGGATCCTTGTTTACTTGGCTGTTTAGTTTCCGCCCTTGGTATTGACGTTAGGGGAGGATGTTCAGGAAAGGGATACGATATCCCTTCCTTATTATAGCCAACAATGACGCGTCTGCGTTTATAAGTGTCCAGGCCTCCACAAATCCCAGGAGCCTGGCACCTACTGGTGCTTGGAGGAGAGAAGCTCATTTTCCTTTTAAAGGACGAAAGGCAGACCTACCTCCCTCTTCTCCGGAGCCTTCCTTCTTGCGGGAGGTCTGGAGGTCGGACCACCTCGAAAGGGCTGAACCGATGTACTCGGTCCTTTCTTGTCAGATGTAGAAGCAGGCTTCTTCTTCTTGCTGACTGCGTCAGAAGATCCTGAGTCGCCTTCTCAGTTAATGAATGAGCAATGTCCTTCACCAACTGAGAAGGGAACAAAAAGTCAGACAAGGGAACAAAAGTCATACAAAGGCGAATACAGCAGCGCTGCTCTCTGAGCGTGGGGAGAACTGCCTTGGTTAAAAGGCCCACCAAATTTACCGTCCTCCCTTCTTTAGAAGACCTGCTCCAAACAAAGAGGAGATTTCAAAAGAGCCCATCCTGTACCGCTTTGTCTATACAAGACAATATGCACAAAAGGGCTTCCGGTTCGATTCCTTCCGAATCATGGGCTTTCTTGACATCACCCCAAGGGACCAATCTAAGAAGTTGAAAACTTCCAATACATGAAAGAGTCCCTTGAGGAGATGGTCCAGTTCAGAAATGCCCCACGTAATCCGTGCCGAGTTGAGACCTTGTCGACGTGAAGCGTCAACTAAGGTCGAAAAGTCTGCTTCTGACGTAGACGGGAGAGCAATACCCATATTCTCTCCCGTCTGATACCAAATGCCTCTTTTACCAGCTAGTCTCGCTGGAGGCATGCAGAAGACCGTTCTTACTAAGTCTTCTTAGACTTCATCCACGAGTCTAAGGATTGTAGAGCCCTCTTCATAGAAATGGGTGGGCTTCATTTTTGAGAAAAGACGAAGACTTCTTCGTCTTAGCACTCGAAAACAGAGAGCGCGGAGAAGGAGGAGCGGCAGGAGTCAATTATCGCTCCATACTCCTCAAGAAGCAAGGCAGCTAAGGCAGTTCAAAACTTTATAGTTCGACAGTCCTTCTCTTCCTTGATATTCATCATCCGAGTTTCCTTCCAACTCGGGATCTAAATGAGTCTCCGCTCCCCTTTCTGTACGTTCCTCCTCTGGAGGAGACAAACTCCTAATAGGAGAGGGCTAAGGGAATGATATTCTTTCCCTCTTCCCCGCTTTAATAGCCTTGGAAGGCGCCAAAAGCTCAGGCTTCTCTCGATAAATAGAAGACGCTTCCCGCTTGGATGACGCTTCTCGTCCGCCAAGCGTCCTGGCTGACGTCTCCTGCTTACTTGGCTGCTGACGTACGTCCGGATGACGCCTCGCGCCTGGAAGACGCTCCGCTCTCAAAAGGCGTCCTACTTGGCGCCAAAAATATTGGTCGGAGCTTCACGTCTACCAACAGCTTTCAAAGACGCTTCCTGTCTAAAAGACGTCTCACGTCTCTCTGGCGTTACGAAACTTTCGTAGCAACCGCTCTCGCTCTCGCAACCCCGAAGCTTCTGTAAGATGTTTGGAAGCTTCACGTCTGCATGACGCTTCTCGTTTAGCAGGTGAGAGAGGACGAGACTTCTTGATTGGAAGCGCAACGTCCTTCCTACGAGGCGCCTTAAAAACTCCCACTAGAGAGGTTAGTTGCTCTTGAACTGCCATAATAATTCTCCTTGAAGCTTCTCCCACGTCAACTGCATGACGCCTTTCGTCATCACTCGGGGGAGAAGTACGAAAGGGTACTTCTGCGTACTCGTCGGGTGACGCTGACGCCACCTTCGCCTTCTTAATAGAAGAGGGAGCGTCATCTGAGAAACGCTCTGGCTCGAATCAATTTCGGGTTCTTTCATATGACGCTTCAGAGGTCTCGATAAATTCGACTCCTTCCACCCTCGTTTAGGTGAGGGAGAGGGAGAGGATGAGAAACACTCACGAAGGACGCTTTTTCTAGAGCGCCCTTGAGCAGCCTGCCACGAAACAGAGCTAGCTGAAGGGACGTCTGACCGTTGGGGATTCCCCACGACCTCCTTAAGGCTTTCGACTTTCCTTCTCCTCTGGGCATGGGAGCTTGGAAGAGGTCTAGGCCTGGGAGCGTCGCAGACGATCAACGCCCCCTCCACAACACTGGGAGAACTCACTTCACTGTAATGCTCACTTCACTAGCCTTCCACCTTGTAAGTCCGCCATTTTGGACTTCATGTCTCGCGAATCGTAGCTTTCAGATCGGCGATTTCCGAGGCCGATTCCGAAAGTACACTTTGTGAATGGAGAAACATAGGGTTTAGAATCCTAAATCAGTAGGATTAGAATTATCAGTAAAAGGCTCAATAGGCCTTGAACTCACACCTTTCAGACGTCTAACCCTATCCCTCTCTAACTTCTTCAAATAAGAAGTTAAAGTCTTCCACTCTTCTGCATTTAATCCCTCGCATTCATTACAAGTATTATTAGCAGAACACTGAAACCCCCTACATTTACGGCATACAGTGTGAGGATCAACCGAAGCTTTCGGTATCCTCACCCTGCAGCCTACATTCACACACATTCTCACACTCACATTTGAATCAGATATACTGAGAAAAATCCAAAAAGCAATTCCAAAAACAGTCCACAGTAGCGAATGCCAAAAACACGATCCAGATACGTCACCAAAAAGCCGAGAAACGATGATCAAAGGATGAAATAAGAATCTAAGTCAGGAGGTAATAGCAACAATGTTGATACCACCGGCGACAGAGAAAATATGATAGAAAACGGGGATGGTTCCTAGTCCTGCCGCCCAGGGCAGGCCGGTAGATCACCTGACCTACCTGTAGCGAGTGGCGCGAAATTTGAATTTCTGTCGGGGACGACGGAGTCTTAGCTATGTATATATCTGACAGGTAAGTTGATTGTATGAAAGTAAGGTTTTCTTAGGGTTTTTGACGATTTTCCGGCTTACAGCGCTTCTCAAGAACAGATCCCCCGTCATAGGCCGACGACTGCCTGTATATAACAAGAGCAATGTAAAAAATAATTCAATGTACCATCTTACCTATTGACAACTTCCATGGAATGTAGTGACATCTCCATGTTCACCAAAACACTGAAGTATTCAGTAATCTGGCTCGACTGCATCAACTTCAGGAGAACTTCTATGGCAATTAAAGGGTTGTGCTCAACTAGGTCTGGTAACTGGTGGTAAAAAAAAAAAAAAAAAATGAAAATGGTAATTGGTGGTGAAAAAAAAAAAATCAATTCAGGCCCAACCTTCATAAATACACTTGATAGCCAAACAAAAGAATTTGTTATATGATTTAGAGAATTACTGTATTACAACTGTGTAAGTACAAATTTTCTAAGATTAAACAGCTGTGGAAGAAAATAAAGATGCCATGGAGGCAAATTAAAAACGAGAACTGCCCGAGATCTTTCGGTCTTAACAACCTTTTACTAAAGGCAACACTTGCCTTTAGTAAAGGGTCATTAAGACCAAAAGGTCTCAGGCAGTTCTCGTTTCCCATTTTCCTATGTGGCATTACCTTTATTTATACGTAGCATGAGGTCTTATATATTTCGTGAGCAAGTTATTCAACTGTGGAAGTAAGCATCTTTTAAGATTATTTTCCAGTCTTACTAAAAAATGAAGGCAAATATAACAATGTTACATATCAAGAAAAGGAAATGACTCAACATTTTACATCTAACCCAAAAAGGAAATGACTCAACATTTTACATCTAACCCAAAAAGGAAATGACTCAACATTTTACATCTAACCCAATCATATGCAAGTGATACTAATTCAAAGATCAGTAACCAACCTTTGGCGGAGTCAGCCCAGTATGGTAAACCATTCGAGGGTCTTTGTCCAGCTCTGCCAAAAGGTGCTGCTGTTGTGGTAGTGACAAGGTTTCCTTGAAAGCTTTGGCCATCAGTCTCTTTGCCTCCGCGTCTCCTCCGCTAAGGACACACATACTTGAGTCATAGGTTATTTTATGTTCTGCACGATCCAGAGACGTTATCCAAACCAGCTGTGAGAACATCACATACCAATTAATAAACATCAAGTAAAGATAATAACATGATGTAACATTTATTAAACTTACATTTATTGAAACAATTTACACTAAACCCAGTTTCTCACTGCAGCTCCTTGAGTATAAAAAGTCCCCTATCTTACTTACACTGAAATATATTGTGAACTTTCTTAAACAAAAGAGTGAGAAACATTAACATGTTATTGTTATGATACAATAAAGTTTGTTCATACTTACCTGGCGAGATATTATATTATACTTGTATTCTCCGAAGTCCGACAGAATTTCAAAACTCCCGGCACACGCAGTGGGCGGCCAGGTGGTTAGTACCCATTCCCGCCGCTGGGAGGCGGATATCAGGAATCATTCCCATTTTCTATTCAGATTTTTCATACCACTGTCCCTGAGGGAGGTGGGTGGGTACTTTAATTATATATCTGCAGTAAGTATGAACAACTTTATTGTATCATAACAATAACATTTTGTTCATGAAACTTACCTGTCAGATATATATATATAGCTGAATCCCACCATTGGAGGTGGGAAGGGACAGAATAGAAGGATTAGGAAACACCTCAAGTGCAGATGATTGACATCTTGATTCCTTACCTGTTAGCATAGCTGACTTCTTGATTACTGTCACCGAAGTCTGCTTTTGCTTTACTAGAGTTGCCAACAAGGTAGTGACCTGTGTAGTTGGTGCGCTCTAGATGATCTGTCAACGGGAGCGTGACCACAATGTGACTAGACCATATTGACCATACTGTGAGGGCAACGAAGCTAAAACCACCACCTGACCTAACCTATCGAAGTTAGTCCCATAACTTCTAGGCTAACGAAAGGGAAAGCGCCTCAAGCGACCAACCCTTCAAAGTTAAAAGCACACCTAACCCTTTTCTATACGGATAGGATTCGTGCTGCTTCCTGCCTCCAATAATATTTCTACGGATATGTATGGTCCTAGCGACTCGCAGATCTCATATGTCGTCTTTCACAGATTCCCGTCCGGGAGTGTTTTGGGGGAAAAGGGGCGGGACAACACAGAGTTGCTTCGCTCAAACGTGGCACTCAGGATATTACTTAGTGTCATGCTCTGTTGAAATGCTTCCGAGGCCGCGCCCTCACCTCGTGAGCATTTACTTTAAAAGGTTTCAAATCTTTGTTCAAACATGACGAATGAGCCTCTTAGAAAGACTCCTTAAAAATAACGCCAGGGCGTTCTTCGACATGGGCAAGTCTGGTCTTTTTACGGAACACCGCAGATTGTCCGAATGACCTCGACTTTCTTTAGTTTTATCAAGATAAAACTTGAGAGTCCCGACAGGGCACAGGACTCTCTGTGGCTCTTGCCCAATAATTTGTGCCATCCCCTTGATCTCCAGGTCTCTGGGCCAAGGGTTAGACGGGTTTTCGTTCTAGCAAGAACGGAAGGCTTAGAAGGACACCGAATTATGTCCTCTAAAGCCAAAACCTCCTGATGATGGCTGAAAACCTTCACGACTAACCCTCTTTGCCGTAGCTAGAGTGGTTAGAAAATTAGCCTTTCTGGTTACGTGTATTAAGTTTGCAGAAAGGAGAGGTTCGAAATGCTTTGACATCAGGAACTTCAGACTACGTCTAAGTTCCATGCCGGAAGCTTCGATCTAGACAATTTCAAGATTTCCACAGACCTCAAAGATCGTGAAGGGCTTTGTTTGTTGTTTGACAGATCCGAATCTCTGAGCCTAGAGGCCGTCAACATATTTCCGTATTCTTACAATAGTTGGGACTGCTAGCTTATCCATACTTCAGACGGAATGGGAAGGCGGTAAAGTAATTCACAGAGGTCAGAGGTGGAGGAAACAGTCATTCTTCCTGCCCTATGTCCAGAAACGGCCCACTCCGATTGGTACACTGCAAAATATGCAGCACTGCTTTGCTTTGGCAATGAGACTTGCAATTAATCTTGAAGATCCTCTCGCTTCTTGACAGTCTGAACGCATTCAGACTCAGAGCGGAGAGATTTTAGGTACCTCTCGAAGTGAGGCTGTTAAGAGTAGACCGATTCTCTCGGGAAGGGTCCTTGGAAAGTGCTCTCTGAAGGACGTGACCTCTGTGAATCCAGCCTCTCGAAGGCCAAACATGGGGCGATCAGCGTCTCTTTCACTCCCTCTGACGCCAGCGATTATCTTATTATATTTCCTAAGCTTTTGAATAGGGGAAAAGGGCTAACCAACTATCCCCATTCCATACTATAGGATGGCGTCTATTGCTACCGCTCTCGGATCGAGAATAAGGGCGCAACGTAGAGGAAGCTTCTTCGTCTTCAATATTGCAAAGAAATCTACGAAAGGACGTCCCCAAAGTCTCCACAACTCTCGACATACTTCTAAGCGAGGATTACTCAAACGTCAGTAGTTGCTGCCGTCGATCGAGAAGATCCGCACGGACGTGCAATCGTGTGTAACGAACCTCTTAAGGATCGTTACGTTCCGTGCCTATGCCGATAACTATCTCTCTCTTCTTGGGATATGAGAGAGCTGCGGAATTATCTGAGATGATTTGGACCACTCGACCAAAACCTCACTCTTCGAGGAACTGGAGAGCCAACCAAATTGCTTCCAATTCTTTTAGATTATGTGCCAGGACCTCTGTCCGGATGCCTGGCTCCCTCTCAGTATCACCTGAGGTGATCCTTAACCCATTGAGAGACGTTTAGAATTATCTCTAGATCTTTGATGTTATTTCAGTTCTCCTGTAGGAAAAAACTGTAGAGGTCTGAATTGCAGTCTATTCAGGGAAAACAAGCTTCTCCAGCGAGGAAAATGGTCCCCAGCAGACTCATCCATTCCCTCACTAAGCATGCTTCCTTCCCTAATAAGGCTGCGCTTTGCATAAGCAGGAGAGCATTATTATAGTGCTATGCTGCGGTAGACTCATACAGAATTCTGTTACAGTGCGGTAAGCAGCGCCGAACATGTCTAAGAGATATCTCTGTTGAAAATTTCTTAGCCAAAGGAAGTCGTTTATTCATGATTACCAGAAATCCCCTCAACCCGAGGCGAAAGTCGTGATTGTAGGGCAGAGATACGGTTCGTAAATCAATCCCGCGGGAGAGAGAGACGTAACCGACAGAGCATTACAACGAGCTACCTAAAACTGAGTTGGTGACAGTGTGTGACACTGTGACAGTTACAGGCAGCAGCTTATGTTCACCTTCTCGCAGTCTTATGCCGAGTTGCCAGCTATTCTATTCATCTAAGGAATAGATTTTCCATTATTTGAACAGAAACTCTCAAGTTGGCATATTTAAGCGAAACAGAATTCGCTAAATACAGAAGCTGATTTTGTGTTGTCGTAACATTACGCTTAATTAACCAAATGTTAAATCGGAAACTCCTGGAAAGTTGCCGGGAGTACCGATTAAATATACTGCGTCATCCACAATGACAGCAACCTCTCGTTTCGCACTATTCTGCCTGAGTTACCAGCTACTCTCTTCTACGAAGGAATAGGTTCGTTACTATTATCGATCATAAGGAAATTCTCAAGCAGGCATATTTAAGCGAAACATAATTCGCTAGATGCAGAAGCTGAGTTGGTGTTGTTGTAACAATACCTTTAAGCATTGTCCTTACACCGGAAACTCCTGGAAGTTTGCAGGAAGGACCGATTAAATACACTTAAAATAACAGTCCTTTCGGTTGCCATCTGTAGAGGTAACTACGATATGCGTATATGACTTGAACTTTACATTAGTAATATGACGCGAAGATAAAATACATAAGTATTGCAGTCACTTGAACATCTAATTCTCTACTACATTCTTTCCTCGACGAGGAAGAGAGAATGGAAATCGACTGTCTTCGTTCTCTTTGCCAAGAGAAGGAATAATATTATTCAAATGGAAATCCTCAAGTGAGAACCGAAGATCGAAAAGGAAAGTTCAAGCTTCTTATGATATTGGACATAAGACTTCATGGACGTAGTCTATAAGTCTTTTTCCTGGATGAGCCTCTGACTAATGAATGAGAGCTCTTTCGAAATTTTGTTACTTATCCGCTTATGCGATAAAATGCTATTAAGAACTTTGTCAATGAGAACTAACCCAATTGCATGACGGAAAGTAATCCAGGAGGAATTCGAGCATATAGCCTTCCCGATTCCCGCAGAAATCGAGGAAGGGGCAGGATTCCTGATTAGAGACTGGGCTTACGACAGGAAGGACCTTAATGTTTCCCTTCGGCAGCGCAATCCCGAAAGCAGAACGGAGGCGTTTTATGACACCGAAATCTGCTTACAGTTTTCCTGGAATTCATCAAGTGATGGATTCTATTGAACGCTCCCTTCGTAGAAAGCGAAGTAGACATCTTGACGAGACCAAACTCCTTCCTCTTCTTCGACGACGCCCTCTTGAAGAGCGTTCTTGCAGAATCCTGCCGAATGAATCTTGATGCGTAGGACGCCTATCGTTCTGAAGAACGTCCTGGCAAGTTGCTCTACCGAGCGTCATGACGTGTAGAATGCCGAGCGTCTTCAAAAGCGTCCTCGCTACGTCCTGGCGAGCGTCCAGATGTGTAAGACATCGAGCGTCTTCCAAAAAGCTTATCAATGTTTATGACGTCGAGCGGTTTTTTCTTTCTGAAAGGAAAAGGCCACCCGAAAACCGCGTCCTGGAGAGCCGCCACGCTGCTCCTGAAGTGTGAGAGCACTATAGGAAGACGTAAGGCTATCGTCTCCAAGACGGCCTTAAAGACCTTCGTTACCTTCTAACAAAGACGGTGGCCGCCTGTGCAGCATCTTGCGTCTTAGTAATGCAAATGAACATATCCAGAAACGCGCTCAAAAAAAGGAACGCCGAGCGTTCCGAAAGGCATCCTCGCGAGGTGCTTGCCGAACGTCCTGATTGCATTCTTTGGAGAGCGTCTTGAAGAGCGTCCGGAACAGAAGAGCGACGAAGCATACAAGGGAAGCGTCA
Source organism: Macrobrachium nipponense (assembly GCF_015104395.2). NCBI lineage: Eukaryota > Metazoa > Arthropoda > Malacostraca > Decapoda > Palaemonidae > Macrobrachium > Macrobrachium nipponense. Next base: position 11,801,217 of record NC_061099.1, read on the forward strand.
TAGTGAATGACGTGCGTCAACACGAGTAACTTGAGAGGCTTCCTGGCGAGGGGAGAGCCGCTCATGAAACGCGAGCGTCCTAAGCATAAGTACGGTGATCGTCATCAGGACGAGTCTTAAGGACGTTCGCCACTCTTGACAAAAACGCCACGGCCGGCTGTGCGACATCTTGCGTCTTTGTCACGCTCATCGACACTGCAGAAGGGCATTTAAAAGGACGCCTGTGTGTTCTTGGGTATGAGGAATTCTTTGCCCTTCTCCTGTCGAAAACTAGGATAGTCTGTCCAGTGTCATCTCTGTCCGCTGACAGAGCGTCCCTTAGGGACGAGTAAGATGCGTCTTGGCGAGCTGTTTGACTATGCAAATCAGCTTGCCGGACGTCAAGCTTATGAGCTTTGAACAATATCCCGTTTCGTAGTAAAGCGAACGTCACATAACGTATACATAGCGCCATGAGGAGGGGAGGAGGGAGGGAGCGTCTTGGAAAGCAAGAAAACAATCCTTGCTACAAGAGTAAAGACGTTCCTTCCTCTCGATAGAGCTTTGAACTGTCTCCGAAAGGCGTCCTCGTGAGGGTCCTGCCTTAAGGACATTTTTAATCTCTTGACCAAGACGACAGCCGCCTGTGCGACATTTTGCGTCTTTGTCACGCTTATCGATATTAAGTCAAGCCGAAGGGACGCCAGATCAGTACTCTGACGCTCCCTCCTGACGAGAGAGAGGACGTGTCTACCGAAGGTTTCGGTAGCCTCCCCTTACCCGTTGCAGACAACAAAGTCTGAAACTAGGCTAACTAGATTCAGACATCATATGCAATGAAAAAATTTATATTAATTTATGATAGCGTATGCCTAGCCACAAATCCAAGTCAATCATTCAACAAATAAGTAGGATACTTAAGCGGCTAATGAAGTTTCAAAATCCTAGGCGGAGGTAATGGAAACAGGTGTTTTCACTACCGCGACAGAGAAAAATCTGAATAGAAAATGGGAATGATTCCTGATATCCGCCTCCCAGCGGCGGGAATGGGTACTAACCACCTGGCCGCCCACTGCGTGTGCCGGGAGTTTTGAAATTCTGTCGGACTTCGGAGAATACAGCTATATATATATATCTGACAGGTAAGTTTCATGAACAAAAAGAACTTTTTGGGAGAAATCACCTTAGTGTGGGTGTTGCTAAATCTTCAGTTTTCCCTGTTAAATTTATATTATCAAATAGAAACCATGCAATTTCAATGCTATTACAGGTAACCATCTTACCACCTTCAGGCACAAGAATTTTAAAGCAATTTTTTATCTTCATCCACAAATTTCTTGGCACATCTATCTGCTTGATGCAGATAGATGTTTTACCCTGTTGGATTTTTTGTTCTTAACTGAAAAGATCAACAGGAACCTCAAAATAAATGATGGAGTTACACCGTTGAAGCTTTTATTTTTACTTGAAAGATCCAACAAAACCCTCCATCAAATGATTAAGTGTTACCATGTACAATTTTATTATTTACTGAAAAAGTCCACAAAAACCCTCAAAATAAATGACAAGGTTATCTTGTGGAATTTTTTTTAGTTACTAAAATGATTCACTAAAACCCTCCTGCATATGACATTGTTACCCGACTGAATATTTTACTGAGAGAATACATTCTTCCAAAGTGGATTTAAGGTTGTGAAATAATACCACATTTAAGGAAGGAAGTACCTAAACACAATCCACTTCCATACTTAAGTACAGTATATGCACTGTGGCAAAAAAAATACTGCTGTAACTTAACATCTCATTATTTTATATCCCAATTAAACAGACAACATATACTATTACCTCATCTTCAGCAACATGTAAAGGGGGTGTTAGTCTGATGATTTCAGGAGTAAAGTATTGCTGTGCTAAAGTTGGTTTTGGACCACTAAGTAAAGCTTCACAGGTTCTCTTGACTTGACCAATTTCACTCAACAAACTGTAATTACAAACATACAGATAACCAAGATAAACTTGAAAATCTAAGAATGTTAATTATAATGTCTTGTTTGTTATTTGATTAAAGTTAACAACTACACAAAGAACTATCTGGCATGAATAAACGAATACAACCATTATTTTCAAAATTTAAAAAAATACAAATTTTCATAATAAATTTTATTATTTGAATACTTCCCTATGTTAAACATAGCTTATATCTCCTCTCCTGTATGTGTGAAGATATAAGTTACCTTTAACAGTAGGTATGATTCATCCCAAATAATTACCATCATTTGTTGATATCCTTCATTCATTATACACAGCATATGTAACATTTTTTGTCCAAGCAGTTATTCAACTTGGAAAATGAAGCTAAAACACGACCTAAATCCTAAAATATTAAGTCATATTTGTGTATGAAGCAAAGATAAACCTACCCGGGTGTAGGCAGCGCTTGCGGATGGGAATAAACAACGGGAATAGCACTTTTGGCTGTGCAGGGACGATCAGCGAGGACTTCCGTTAAGCTCATTTTGAGGGCAGTTGTGTCCACAGGAGGGTGATTCGATACATCCAGACTCATGATCTGAGCTGCTGTTCTTTTCAGTAACTGAAAACAGAAAAAGTTACTGTAAAGACATGCAAACAAATATCAAGATTTATAACAAAAATTTTCTCCTGTGAATCTGTTCCATCACAGTCAATAGTGTTCTCAGGATGAGCGACAATTTCTTCGTCAAGCAGTTGGTTACAGTAGTACTTGCAAGATATGCAATTATGAAATTATCGTATGGGCACTATTGCACTTCTGTTCAAGCTATAGTCCTACAGGATATTTTTAGGTATTACACTACCATAACTATCATGCAGTGAATAACCTCACACAGAATTAATGGCAAATATGAAATATCAATTCATACCCTAAGCGTACAATCACATTCCAGTCTCCACGATTAAAGGACTGAGAGCTAAGGTACTAAAATGCAAACTGCAGCTTAAATGCTCCAGTCATACACACAAATGTTTGCGTCTTGGAAAGTTCATTAAGCTGAAATTTTTTAAGCAAGCAACAGTCTGTTCATTTATATATATAAGTGCAATAACTATCAATAGATGCAGAATTAACAGCTTAATAGTATACAGGGCATGTGTATCTAAAGATTGCCTGCAAAACATCAAACATGTAGTGCTCACTAATTTTCTTATGTTCTGTTCTTACAAAATTTTCCCACACTAAAATAAATAAATGAAAATCTCCAGAGTACTAGCTGAATAGTTTACTTATTTCCAGTGAGTGAAACAGTGATTATTAATTATAGGATTACCATAAACATTCATCATAGGATTACCATCACAAAAGTCACAAACCTCAAACAATTATTATTACCCGAGGACTATTATCAAACATTATTAAAAGTCATGAGTATATTACAGTGGTACCTCGACATACGAAAAGGCTCGACTTATGATAAATTCGAGTTACGAAAGCAAATACGAAGATTTTTTTGGCTCTACATACGAAAATAGTTCAGGTTACGAAAGGTTGTTGCTGTAAAGTCCCGAGATTCGCCCAGACCACTGATAACAATTTTAAAACTCGTGCGCCGCCAACTGAGTAGACTCGCCACCATCCTCCCGCTCTCCCATTGGTTCCTGATGCTAGTCACCGCCATAAGATCCTGCTCTCCTATTGGTCAGCATCTCTCCCATCGTGCATCTACGTAGCGGCGTTCTTCTTCGGCCACTCGGTAGCAGCATCATTATCGTACACACGCCAAATTCGTTTGTTCTATACGATTTTGTTTATTAACGTAAATTCGTTAGTGATTTTGTTGTAGTACTACTTTATCGTGTTGTGTGAGAACTTTAGTACATACGTATACTACATAACTTAATTATGTACAGTATATATACGTAGTCATGGGTCCCAAGAAAGTTGCTGAAGTAGAAGAGGATGCTTTCTGTGGAGACAAAAATGGAGATTATCAAGAAGTATGAAGCTGGCATGCGGTTGAGTGTGATCGCTAAGGAATATGGCCGAAATCCGTCGATGATAGGCACCATCCTTAAGCAGAAAGAAGCCATCAAAGCAGCTACACCTTCCAAGGGCATGACTATTTTGTCTAGCAAGAGGAGCCACGTGCACGACGAGATGGAGAGGCTGCTTCTTGTCTGGATAAAAGACAAAGAAATTGCTGGCGATACGATAACCGAGACAGCAATCTGCCACCAGGCCAGTGCTATTTTCGCTGATTTGATTGCCCGGGCCAAAGACGACAGAGGAGAAGGGACATCGACGCCAACCCCAGACTTAAAGGCTTCTCATGGGTGGCTTGAAAAATTCCGGAAATGGACTGGCATCCATTCGGTGGTGCGGCATGGGGAGGCGGCCAGCTCGGACACAAAAGCGGCCAAAGCCTTTATTAGGACGTTCGACAAAAGGACAATCAACGAAGGCTACAGTTCTCAGCAAGTCTTCAACTGTGATGAGACTTGCCTTTTTTAGAAAAAAATGCCTCGTCAGACGTACATCGCGGAGGAAGAGAAGAAGCTACCCAGGCATAAGCCTATGAAAGACAGGCTTACGCTCGCACTTTGTTCGTACGCCGGTGGGGATTGCAAGGTGAAGCACCTACTTGTCTATCATTCAGAGACTCCTCGAGCCTTCAAGGCCCACAAAGTGCTAAAGGAGAAGCTTCCAGTGATGTAGAGGGCTAATGCGAAAGCCTGGGTAACGAGACTTTTGTTCACTGAGTGGGTAAATCTGTGCTTTGGCCCGACAGAGAAGAAATTCTTGGAAGAGAAGCGCCTCCTCGTGAAATGTCTGCTGAGTGTTGGACAATGGCACCCTGCTCACCCTCCTTGGCCTCGAGGAAGATATCCTAGCGGAGTATTCTTTTATCAAGGTTCTTATCTTCTGCCTAACACCACCCTCTCCTCCAGCCCCCATTGGACCAGCAAGTGATGATCGAACTTCAAGAAGCTGTAAACGAAACATCTTTTCAAGAGATGTTTCGACATCACCGAGACCACAAACCTCACCTTGCGTGAATTTTGGAAGGAGCATTTCGATATTGTCATATGCATCCGACTCATCGATCAAGTTTGGCAGGAGGTTTCGAGGCAAACCTTGAATTCTTCGTGAAGGAAACTAGCCTGATGCCGTATCCGCCCGAGAATTCGAGGGATTCGACGTGGGCGAAGCTGGTGCAGATTCAGAAACAGTTGACAATCCTGAAACTGTTTCGCAACCAGATCTTGACGAGATCGTTGCACTCGGCAAGTCCATGGGGCTGGTCATCAACAAGGACAACATCAATGACCTCCTCGAGGAGCACCAAGAGGAGCTTACAACGGATGACCTGAAGGAGTTGGAGGCCATGCAACATAACGTCATTCAAGAAGAGTTCTCTAGCAGCGGCGAGGAGGAGGAGGAAGGACCCTATGACATAAGTGCAATCATTTGTACAAAAGGGACACCCCGAAAAGGTTTACACAGGTCATATGCTTACTCAGTTCGATGACGTTTGCCGGAGTCGTTTCAGGGAACATTGTGAAAAGTAGGCAGAAGCAATCATCCTTGGATAGTTTATTGTTTAAAGAGGCCTTTAGTAGGAGTAAGCAAAAAGGTAGATCCAATAGATACTACGAAAAAACAAAGTTGAAAGTGGTGAAGAAATTTAAATTTTGTAAAAACGTAAAGTATAAAAAAGAAAAAAAAAAAAAGAATGTAAAAATAAAAGACAACAAAAAAAATTTAATTTTAAGTTTTTTGTAAAGTTAAGAGTTATGGTTTTGTTAATGTGTTTCGTAAAGTTTAGTCTATGTTTCCTGACATTTTTAATGTGTTTCGTAAAGTTAAGTATACGTACTACGTAACAAATTTTCTGCCGTTTGTCCTCCACCTCTGTCGCCACTTTCGGAGATAGCCTCACTCGAAAGGTAAGGTTCCATATTTTACTACATACGTACGTATGTACGTACAGTATTTCTTTATTTACAGGTACAGTAGTACCTCGAGATACGAAATTAATCCGTTCCGAGGCGGCCTTCATATCATGAAGTTTTCGTATCTTGGACCACATTTTACATGTAAATGGCTAATCCGTTCGAAGCCCTCCAAAAACACCCAGTAAATTATATTTCCAGGCCTAAAACACATGTTCTAGGGTTACGACGCGATCTGACGGAAGAAATATGACGTCCAAAAAGGCAAAATACTGTACATACTTGAGTAATATTCAACTGCATGTAATGTTCAACCCCATTTTTACTGCATATATTAGGACTTTAGCATATGTCCCTTAGCAATAAGCCTAGCCTATGTTAGCGGTTGCTACTGTAGCCTAGTCTATGATTCTGACATCTAAACCTAAGAAGCTAAAAGCTTAGAATATGCCAATAAAATGTATAAATAATCAGTATGTACTCATTTCAAATAATTATTAATTAATCATTAACTATAATACACAAACAAACAAAAAAAAACCTTCCAATCAATTGTTTACATTCAGCTCTTACCCGTCTTATGAGTGTCGAACGAACGCCAAGCAATCATTTTTCCTAGCACACAGTAAGCCATAAATTTTCATTAGTATCTCTCTTCAACTAATGAAACTACCAAACAGTATAATAACCATTCATTTCTATTCTTTATTCTATCTTTACCTAATGAAGATACCAGTTACTGACAGCTATAATGAAACATATGTATACGTAACGTAATAATAAAACGAAAGAAGAATTCTAAAAAAATACGTATTTGTTGGCAGTCTGATTGTATTTTATATTTTATGATATCTAATTCACAATTTTTTTATTAAATGTATTGCATGTACTCATTTCAAATAATTATTAAGTAACCATTAACTATAATAAACAAACAAAAAAAAGCTTCCAAACTTCTGTTTACATCCAGCACTTACAAGTATTGAACGATCGCCAAGCAATCACTTTGCACAGTTAAGCCATAAATTTTCATTATCTCTCTTCAACTACTGAAACTACCAAACAGTATAATAACCATTCATTCTATTCTTCATTCTATCTTTACCTAATAATGTTTTTTTTTTTTTTTTATTAAATGTATTGCATGAATAAGTTTTTCAATTTACAGCATCCTTTTACCAACAGAATACTTAAAGCACAAGGGGTAGATGCTGACCAATAGGAGAGCAGGAAACTTATGGGTGGGGTGACTAGCATCAGGAACCAATGGGTGGGAGAGCGGGAGGATGGTGGCGAGTTTACTCAGTTGGCAGCATGGGAGTTTTAAAATTGTTCTAGGTGGTCCGGGCAAATCTCGGGACTTTACAGCAACAACCTTTCGTATCTTGAAAACTTTTCGTATGTAGAGCTGTAAAATTTTTCGTATTTGCTTTTGTTTTTTATCTCGAGTTTTTTCGTAAGTTGAGCCTTTTCGTATGTCAATGGTACCCCTGTACTATGTAGTACATATTAGTAGTGCGTATTAAGTTAGGTATTGAATGGTCCAAATTGTTGTTATTTCATTGTTTATTGGTCAATTTAGCTTTATTATAAAATTTACTGGGGTGTTTTTGTAGGGACTGGAACGAATTATTGGCAATTTAACATGTAAAATGCGGTTCAAGATACGAAAAGCTCAGGTTTTACGAAAGGCAAGGCCCCCTCGGAACGGATTAATTTTGTATGTCGAGATATCACTGTACTATACAGGATTACCATAAAACATTTTACTAGAGTCAAATGATAATCACAAAAACTTACCTCCTTGCCACTTTTGTCTGTGATGAGGGTTGATAAAAATACGGTTTCTGATGGACTGATTCTGGGCAGCTGACCAGCAAATTCTAATTTTTTCCCAATTCCTTTTGCTATCATCTCTGGAGGGTGGTCTATACAAAAAAGGAGAATAATCAACCAGACTTTCATAATAATGAACAAATAAAAAAGGATGATAGTATTGAACAGGAGATTGCAATATTCCAAATTAATACTGCATTTTGCATTCTCATAATTTTAGTGACAGCAATGAACTCAGAGAGAAGGTTTTACAACTGGATAAAGTGAGAAAAGTAAATGATAATTACCAGTAGATGACAAAACATGGTAAAAATGGATTGCTAGGTGGTGGTTCTCCTCTGTACAATTCATGAAGAATAGTAATAGCTGACAAACGTTGAGTTGGACTTGGTAAAAGGTCTGGTTGTTGAAGAAGAAACACCAAAGCACTTCCCACTGCAAAATGTAAAGATTAATCACGTAACTTTTTCCCCTTAAGCAAACTGGAGGTGCTGTTCAATATACAGACATTTTTTGGCAAATTTCAAATGCCAATACAGGCAGTCCCCGGGTTACAACTGGTTCGGCTTATGGCGTTCCGAGGTTACAACGCTTTTCAATTATATTTATCAGTAATTATTTCCAGGTTTACAATGTATGTTCCAGGGTTATGACGCCTACAATGCTGATCTGGCAGAAGAAATATGACTCCAAAAATGCAAAATAATCAATATTTGAAGGTTCTTTTGATGAAAAATGCATTAAGTATGCAGTTTACATAGTTTTTAATGCACCCAAACATTAAAAGTGAGGTTTTCTTAGGATTTTTTATGATGTTCCGGCTTACGACGATTTTCGGCTTACAACGCGTCTCAAGAACGGAACCCCCGTCGTAACCTGGGGACTGCCTGTACATAAAAGATATTAACACTTTTACCGTAAAAATAATGCCTGGAAATAAAAACTGTAGTGATCTACCCAAGAAGCTATCCACTTATATTGAACGACAAAAAAGTTTTAAAGTTATGAGATCGTTACTTGAAAGCTAAAAAAAACAGTAAATCATGCAGTACATAGTTTGTTCTTCAGTATGAACTGTAATAGACCACAATAATCACAGGAGCATAAAGACTGCATCCAAATACTGTACTGTAATACTGAACTATCACAGTTGGAAAATGATAAAGGGGCAATACAGTTGACCTCCCGTATTCATGGGGATGTGTTCCAGACCCCCTCACGAATAGATAGAATCCGCGAATACTTAAAACCCTTAAAACAAAAAACTTAAAAATGCCTATTTTGTTGATTCAAACTCAAGAAAAAAACCCACTGAAAGGGCTAAATTCTATCTGTTTTTTTTAATAGTTTTATCACAAAAATGATATTGTTATGATACAATAAAGTTTCAATACATACTTACCTGGCAGATATATACATAGCTAAGACTCCGTCGTCCCCGACAGAAATTCAAATTTCGCGCCACTCGCTACAGGTAGGTCAGGTGATCTACCGGCCTGCCCTGGGCGGCAGGACTAGGAACCATCCCCGTTTTCTATCATATTTTCTCTCTTCCACCTGTCTCCTGCGGGGAGGCTGGGTGGGCCTTTAATTGTATATATCTGCCAGGTAAGTATGTATGAAACTTTATTGTATCATAACAATATCATTTTCATACAATCAACTTACCTGTCAGATATATACATAGCTGATTGGCACCCTTCGGTGGAGGGTAAGAGACAGCTACTATATGGAATAGACAGGTAAACAACATATGTTGTAGGTATAAATAAAACCTTTGTTCCTACCTGATAGGTGGTAGACTTCGTGGGTGTTTGCCCAGTAGTCTGCATCACCTCAAGAAACTTTAGCGAGATATATGATCTATGGCCAAGAGTTCTTGTGGGTCTGCCGATGGGGTCTTATCCGCTTACTCGGCAGAGCCTTAAAAGGACTTTGTCAATGGGTGCTGATCTTATATGACAATACACCTTATGAAGGAGCACACAACCAATCCCGACCACCTGATCCTAACCATATGTTAGAACTAAGGATTGTTCGAGTTATCCCCGAAACTCGTCACAACAACCGTAACTCAAAACCACTACGCACACATACATAATTTCAAAAAAAAAAAAAAAAAAATTATACCTCATCTAATTAGACATGACAAGATTCTCTACTGAACAACATAGACGGCCGCCGTGCTAAACCAAGTCCTCCATTGTTCGAAGAGACTCCAGACCATATCCAAAAAGAAGAAGAAAAAGTATATACATTTAAGGATTGGTGTCGGCTCCCGTACCCAGGAATCGTATCCGCCGATACGAAAGGACCTAGAGAAAAACACTTCTCTATGTCACACGAAACGTCTTTCAAGTAATGAGATGCAAATACTGAGTTGCATCTCCAAAATGTCGTATCTATGATGTTTTAAGCGGACATATTCTTATGAAACGAGAGAGACGTCGCTACAGCTCTCACTTCATGAGCTTTAACTCTCAACAGTTGTAACTGTTCGTCAGGACAGACCTTATGAGCGTCTGTAATGACGTTTCTCACAAAGAATGCCAGCGCATTCTTGGACATCAGTCTTGTGGGGTCTCTTTTACCGCGCACCAAAGACCTTGTCTAGAGCCTCCCATCTGATGCTTTCTCTGAAGGTAGAACTTCAGAGCTCTTACAGGGCATAGAGACCTCTCTGCTTCTCTGCCTACGAGACTCGATATGCCTTTGACTTCGAATGACTTAGGCCAGGGCATTCGTGGGATCTCGTTTTTTTTAGCTAAAAACAGGGTCTTAAACGAGCAAATAGCTGAGTCTCCCTTGAATCCTACTTTATCCTGCAGAGCATGTAATTCACTAATTCTCTTTGCCGTAGCTAAAGATAATAGGAATAGGCATTTTTCTGGTGATGTCTCTAAACGATGCCAGATGAGGAGGTTCGAATCTTTCAGATGAAAGAACAAACTTGAGGACTATCGTCTAGGTTCCAGTTCGGAGGTACCGGTTTTCCTTCGGACTTTGAATCCTTCAAATGACCTTATGAGATCGTGGAGATCTTTATTATCTGCCCAGATCTAATCCTCTATTCCTGAAGACAGCAGAGAGCATACTTCTGTATCCCTTTATTGTGGATACAGCTAGATGAGATTTTTCTCTCAGGAATAGCAGGAAATCAGCAATTTCCGCTATAGAGGTAGTGGAGGAGGACAACTTCTTGGATCTACACACCAAAAAACTTCTAAAAACCTCCCACTTCGATTTGGTATACTTTCGTAGTGGAGGTTCTGCGTGCTCTCGCTATCGCCGCTTGCCACTTCGCGAGAAAAGCCTCTCGCTCTGACAAGTCTTTCGATAGTCGAAAGGCAGTCAGAGCGAGAGCGGGGAGGTTTTTGATGGTACCTCTTGAAGTGTGGTTGTCTGAGAAGATCCGTCCTTCTTGGTAGGGATCTTGGAAAGTCTACGATCCACTCTACCACCTCCGTGAACCAATCTTGGGTCGGCCAAAAGGGGGCTATTAACGTCATCCTCGTCTCCTTTGACGCCACAACTTTTCATTACTAATCCCAGGATTTTGAATGGTGGGGGAAAAGCATATACGTCTACTCGAGACCAATTTAACAGGAAGGCGTCTACCATAAGTGCTCTTGGATCTTCCACGACCGAGCAAAGACTGGCAGCCTTTTGGTTTTGGAAATGAACGTGGCGAAGAGATCCACATGAGGTGTCCCCCACAGCGACCAGAGATCTAGACACACTTCCTCGTGTAGGGTCCACTCTGTATGAAGGACCTGGTTCCTCCTGCTGAGTCTGTCCGCCCTCACATTCTTTACTCCCTGTACGAACCTTGTCAGAAGATGTTCCTGTGAGACGTCCCAAAGCAATAGGTCTCTCGTCAGTTCGTAAAGGAACGAGGAGTGAGTCCCTCCCGTTTTCGAATGTAGGCAAGTGCGGTGGTGTTGTCCACGTTTACTTGCACTACTTTGTTTGACACCAGAGGTTCTAGACTCTTCAAAGCCAGATGCACGGCGAAGAGCTCTTTGCAGTTTATGTGCCAAGTCACCTGCGCTGGTTCCCAGGTGCCTGACACCTCTTCTGAGCCTAATGTCGCTCCCCAACCTTTCTCCGACGCGTCGGAGTACAACACTAGGTCTGGGTTCTGTGTTTTTAGAGAGATCCCTTTGTTCTCTTCCAGAGGGGGCCACCACCACTCCAGGTGCAATTTATCTCCACTGGAATGGGAAAAACGTCCGAAAGTTGTCCGGTTTTCCAGCTCCAAGACTTCTTGAGGAAGAATTGAAGCGGACGTAAATGAAGTCTTCTAGTGGGAAGAACTGTTCGAGCGAGGAAAGGGTCCCTAGAAGGCTCAACCATTCCCTCGCGACGTATGTTCCTTCCCTAAGAAGAGAGAGACTATCCGCAAACCTTTTGCGATTCTCTCTTGCGAAGGAAATACTCGAAAACCCCGAGAATCCATCCGAATCCCCAGATAGACTAGGTCCTGTCTGGGGTCAGCTGAGACTTCTCGAGGTTCACGAGCAATCCCAACGCTTTGATCAAATCTAGAGTTAACTTTAGGTCCTCCAAGCACTGTCTCTCTGATCTGGCCCTGATGAGCCAGTCGTCCAGATACAGAGAGATGTTTACTCCTTTGAGGTGAAGAAAACCTCGCCACATTCTTCATCAGCTTGTGAAGACCTGAGGAGCTGTGGACAGGCCGAAACACAAGGCTCTGAACTGAAAGATCCTTCCCCCCGTCATGAAACGGAGGTACTTCTTCGATGAAGGGTGGATCGGAACGTGAAAGTAGGCGTCCTGGAGATCTAGAGACACCATCCAATCTCCTTGTCGTAATGACGCTAGGACTGAAGCAGAAGTCTCCATGGAGAACTTCTCCTTCTGACAAATTTGTTCAGAGAGCTGACGTCCAGTACTGGTCTCCAGCCTCCCGAGGCTTTCGCAACCAGAAAAAGGCGATGTAAAAACCCCGGGGAGTTTTGATCCAGTACTAGTTCTATCGCTCTCTTGTCCCACATTTGTTCTACCATCGATCGAAGAGTATCCCTCAGCACAGGATCCTTGTACTTGGCTGATAGTTCCCTTGGTATTGACGTTAGGGGAGGAGTGTTCAGGAAAGGGATACGATATCCCTTCCTTATGATAGCCAATGAAGACGCGTCTGCGTTTATCAGTGTCCAGGCCTCCACAAATCCCAGGAGCCTGGCACCTACTGGTGCTTGGAGGAGAGAAGCTTCATTTTTCCCTTTTTAAAGGGACAAAGAAAGGCAGACCTACCTCTCTCTCCGGAGCCTTCTTCTTGCGGGAGGTCTGGAGGTCGGACCCACCTCGAAAGGGCTGAACTGATGTACTAGGTCCTTTCTTGTCAGATGCAGAAGCAGGCTTCTTCTTCCTTGCTGACTGCGTCAGAAGATCCTGAGTCGCCTTCTCAGTTAAAGAATGAGCAATGTCCTTCACTAACTGAGAAGGGAACAAAAAGTCAGACAAAGGCGAATACAGTAGCGCTGCCCTCTGAGCGTGTGAGACTGCCTTGGTTAAGAAGGCCCCATATACAGTCCTCTTCTTTTTTAGAAGACCTGCTCCAAACAATGAGGAGATTTCAAAAGAGCCATCCTGTACCGCTTTGTCTATACAAGACAATATGCATAAACAGGCTTCAGGTTTCGATTCCTTCCGAATCATGGGCTTTCTTGGACATCACCCCAAGGGACCAATCTAAGGAGTTGAAAACTTCCAATACATGAAAGAGTCCCTTGAGGAGATGGTCCAGTTCAGAAATTTCCCCACGTAATTCGTGCCGAATTGAGACCTTGTCGACGTGAAGCGTCAACTAAGGTCGAAAAGTCTGCTTCCGACGTAGACGGGAGAGCAATACCCATAGTTCTCTCCCGTCTGATACCAAATGCCTCTTTTAACCAGCTAATCTCGCTGGAGGCATGCAGAAGACTGTTCTCACTAAGTCTTCTTAGACTTCATCCATGAGTCCTAAGGATTGTAAGGCCCTCTTCATAGAATGGTGGGCTTCATTTTGAGAAAAGACGAAGGCTTCTTCGTCTTAGCACTCGAAAGAGAGCGCGCGGAGAAGGAGGAGCGGAAGGATGCAAACTCGTCTCCATACTCCTCAAGAAGCAAGGCAGTCAAAACCTTATAGTTCGACAGTCCTTCTCTCCCTGATATTCATCATCCGAGTTTTCTTCCAATTCGGGCGGGATCTAAATGAGTCTACGCTCCCCTTTCCGTACGTTCCTCTTCTGGAGGAGACAAACTCCTAATAGGAGAGTGGGCTAAGGGAATGATAATCTTTCCTCTTTCCCGCTTAAATAGCCTTGGAAGGCGCCACAAGCTCAGGCTTCTCTTGATAATTAGAAGACGCTTCCCGCTTGGATGACGCTTCCCGTTCGCCAAGCGTCTGGGCTGACGTCTCTCGCTTACTTGGCTGCTGACGTCTTGATGATGCCTCGCGCCTGGAAGACGCTCCGCTCTCCAAAAGGCGTCCTACTTGGCGTCAAAATATTGGTCGGAGCGTCACGTCTACCAACAGTTTTCAATGACGCTTCATGTCTAAAAGACGTCTTACGTCTCTCTGGCGTTACGAAACTTTCGTAAGCAACCGTTCTCGCTCTCGAACCCGAAGCTTCTGTAAGATGTTTAGAAGTTTCACGTCTGCATGACGCTTCTCGTTTAGCAGGGGAGAGAGGACGAGACTTCTTGATTGGAAGCGCCACGTCCTTCCTACGAGGCGCTAAAACTCCCACTAGAGAGGACAGTTTGCTCTTGAACTGCCATAATTATTCTCCTTGACGCTTCTCCACATCCACTGCATGACGGCCTTTCGTCATCACTCGGGGAGAAGTAGGAAAGGGTACTTCTGCGTACTCGTCAGGTGACGCTGAACGCCACCTTCGCCTTCTTAATAGAAGAGGGAGCGTCATCTGAGAAACGCTTCTGGCTCGAATCTATTTCGGGTTTCTTTCATATGACGCAATTCAGAGGTCTCGACAAGTTTCGACTCCTTCCACCCTCGTTTAGGTGAGGGAGGGAGAGGACGAGAAACACTCACGAAGGACGCTTTTTCCTATAGCGCCCTTGAGCAGCCTGCCCCGAAGCAGAGCTAGCTGAAGGGACGTCTGACCGTTGGGGATTCCCCACGACCTCCTAAGGCTTTCGACTTCCTTCTCCTCTGGGCATGGGAGCTTGGAAAGAGGTCTAGGCCTGGGGAGCGTCGCAGGGACGATCAAACGCCCCCTCCACAACACTGGGAGAACTCACTTACTGTAATGGCTCACTTTCACTAGCCTTACCTGGCAAGTCCGCCATCTTGGACTTCATGTCTCTAATCGTAGCTTTCCAGATTGGCGATTTCCGAGCCGATTCGAAAGTACACTTTGAGAATGAGATACATGGGAGAATCTAAATCAGTAGGATTAGAATTATCAGTAAAAGGCTCAATAGGCCTTGAACTCACACCTTTCAGACGTCTAACCCTATCCCTCTCTAACTTCTTCAAATAAGAAGTCAAAGTCTTCCACTCTTCTGCATTTAATCCCTCGCATTCCTTACAAGTATTATTAGCAGAACACTGAAACCCCCTACATTTACGGCATACAGTGTGAGGATCAACCGAAGCTTTCGGTATTCCTCACTGCAGCCTACATTCACACATTCTCACACTCACATTTGAATCAGACATACTGAGAAAAATCCAAAAAAAGCAATTCAAAAAACAGTCCACAGTAGCGAATGCCAAAACACGATCCAGATACGTCACCCAAAAAGCCGAGAAACGATGATCAAAGGATGAAATATGAATCTAAGTCAGGAGGTAATAGCAACAATGTTGATACCACCGGCGACAGAGAAAATATGATAGAAAACGGGGATGGTTCCTAGTCCTGCCGCCCAGGGCAGGCCGTAGATCACCTGACCTAACTGTAGGCGAGTGGCGCGAAATTTGAATTTCTGTCGGGGACGACGGAGTCTTAGCTATGTATATATCTGACAGGTAAGTTGATTGTATGTGAAATGAATTTTCATTATTAAAATGAAGTTTTATTGTATACTTACCGAACAATTATAGAGCCGTGATTTCCACGAGCGGCAGGATACTAAATTCAAATTTAGCGCGTCGGCGTCGCCAACACTGGTGGTGATGACGTCATCTCCCTCCACTCGCGGGAGAACCAGGTACAACTGCCCAGGTGAATCCAATTCTTTCTGCCCGTCCGTCCACCTAAGGGGAGGAGGGTGGGTATAATCATAATTGTTCGTAAGTATACAATAAACTTCATTTTAATAATGAAAATTTCAGTTTTTATGTAGTGTCTTACCGAACAATTATAGAGCTGATTACACATTTATGGGAAGGTGGGATTCAGTGGACCACTAGTATTTTTAAATGGTTACATTTATTGCAATACCAGTAAACACTCAAGGTGTCTGTTGTACCTTACCTTGTAAGAGAGCTACAGCAGACTGTTACTTGCCTCTGGTCGGTGCTCTTCTTACTATTGTAGAGGAATTGGAATTTGACCAAAGTTAGCCTCTACAGGAGTGGAATCCTTCCGTAGTTCAAGCGAGTCAAGGCTGACTGACGGAGGATAGTAACAACAAAGATTGCCCTTGCCCTGGGCTAAGCACCACAAATTCAATCATACAAAACATTTGTCACCAACACCATTTAAAAACATATATACCCAACCATTGTAAATCTGACCTAACAGACGGTGAGTATCCCAGGTACTCATACCCCAGCTTCCCTGAACTCGACAACCTATTCAAGGTGAAAAGTTAGCATAGAGGTGACGACCCCTGTGCCGTTTCTCCCAACACCATGCCAGAAACCGCCACCGGACCTAACGTTTTACATTCTCGAAAACCGTTTCTATCTCTTTGAGATAATGACTCTCAAAAACCGAATTCGATCTCCAGAACGTGCTCTGAAGAATCGAAGCTAAAGATAAATTCTTTCTGAATGCTAAAGAAGTTGCCACTGCTCTAACCTCGTGAGCTTTAACTCTCAGAACGGAAAGATTGTCCGTTCTCGGACTGCGAGTGAGCTTCCCTGATAAGCTCTCTAATAAAGAACGATATAGCATTCTTAGAAAGAGGACGAGAGGGATTTTGAACCGAGGTCCAGAGCTTAGAAGATTGTCCTCTAATACCCTTAGTGGCAAACAGATACTGCTTAATAGCCCTGACTGGACATAAGAGCCTTTCTTCCTCCTCATGTCCAACCAAATCAGATAAGTTCCTTACCACAAAACTCCTCGGCCAGGATTAGAAGGATTCTCATTTTTTGGCTAGAAAGGTCAAAGATACCGAAAATACAGCATTGCCTTGAGAGAAAAACCGACTCTTTTGTCTATAGCGTGCAATTCGCTACACGCTTAGCAGAAGCTAGTGCAATAAGAAAGAGTGCCTTCTTAGTCAGTTCCTGAGATTGAAGCCGACTTCAAAGGCTCAAACAGTGGCCCCCATGAGGACTTAAGCACCACATCTAAGTTCCAAGCCACTGTATCTTGCGGGAGCTTAGTGGTTTCGAAGACCTAATGAGGTCCGACAGATCTGAATTGGAGGAAATATCCAAACCTCGATGTCGAAAAACCGACGAGAGCATGGCTCTATATCCTCTGATCGTCGAAGGAGCCAGTTTCTTAGAGTTCCTAAGAAATAGAAGAAAATCTGCTATTTCTGTTAAAGAGGTCGCAGAAGTAGAGACTTTAGCACTTCTACATCACTCTCTGAAGATTCTCCACTTCCCTTGATAGAGTTTGTTAGAAGACTCTCTCCTACAACGAGCGATAGCTTCTGCAGCTCTTCTTGAAAATCCTTTCGCTCTGACAAGATTCCGGACAGTCTGAACCCTGTCAGAGCTAGAGCGGACAAGTTTTGGTGGAACCTCTTGAAGTGAGGTTGTTTGAGAAGCCACTTCTCTGGAGGAAGAAGTCTGGGGAAGTCTACTAACAACTGGAGAAGGTCCGGGAACCACTCTTTCCTGGGCCAAAAGGGAGCGATTAACGTTAGCGTTACATTGCTGTGCGACATGAACTTGTTCAGCACCTCTCTTATTTACCGAACGGAGGGAATGCATAAGCTTCCAGACCCGACAATCCA
Source organism: Macrobrachium nipponense (assembly GCF_015104395.2). Classification (NCBI taxonomy): domain Eukaryota; kingdom Metazoa; phylum Arthropoda; class Malacostraca; order Decapoda; family Palaemonidae; genus Macrobrachium; species Macrobrachium nipponense. Next base: position 11,819,076 of record NC_061099.1, read on the forward strand.
ACAGCATTGCGTCCACCGACCAAGCTAGAGGATCTGGACTGGAGAACAAAAGAGAGGAAGACGGTTGTTCCTTGATGTCGCGAACAGGTCTATTGACGGTCGTCCCCAAAGGCGCCAAAGTTTCTGACAAATCTTGTTGTCCAAAGTCCACTCCAGAGGTAACACTTGCTGTTGACGACTTTAACTCGTCCGCCAGGACGTTCATCTTTCCCGGAACAATCTCGGGACTAGCTGAACCTTCGCTTCGTTTGACCACAGGAGGAGATCCTTGGCTACTTCGTACAGAGAGAAAGACTGAGTCCCCCCCTGTTTTATTTCCGCACGTACGAGAGAGCCGTGGAGTTGTCGGAATGCACTGCCACTACTCGACCTTCTACTAAGCTCCGAAACTGTCTGAGCCCCAGAAAATTGCTACAGTTCCTTTACATTTATGTGGAACTTCTTCTCCTTCTCCGACCAAGCTCCTGAAGTCCGTTGATTTCCCAGTAGGCTCCCCAACCTGTGTCCGATGCGTCGGAAAAGAACTGTAGGTTCGGGAGGATGGGTCGTAAATCTAACCCTTCTTCCAACCTTGCTCGAGAGAGCCACCACCTTAGGTCCTCTTTTATTTGATCTGTGACAGAAAGGTAATCGAGTCTGGTTGTGTCTTCCTGCACCAAGAGGCTCTTCAGGAAAAACTGCAGAGGTCTCATGTGCAGTCTTCCCAACGTCACAAATTTCTCCACTGACGTCAATTTGCCCAGGAGCCTCATCCACTGATTGGCAGAACTTACCTTTTTGTCCAAGAACTCCTGAACTGTCTCCAGACAGCCTTGAACCCTCTTCGGGGACAGAAAAGCCCGAAAAACTTGAGCATTCAGAATCATCCCCAAATAAAGGATGCTCTGAGATGGAACCAACTGGGACTTCTGTTTGTTGACCAGAATTCCTAACTTTCTGGCAAGATCCAGAGTTTGTCCAAGGTCCTTCATGCCACCCGACTCTCTGATTCCGACCGGAGAAGCCAATCGTCCAGATAGAGGGAGATTCTTACTCCTAATGTTTTGTGCCAGCTTCCTATCGGGGATAGAACCCTGGGTGAAAACTTGAGGAGCGGTCGCTAGTCCGAAGCAAAGCGCCCGAAACTGAAACACCTTGCCTTCGAACATGAACCTCAGGTACTTCCGAGATTCGCGATGTATCGGAATGTGAAAATAAGCGTCTTGCATGTCCAGCGAGACCATCCAATCCCCCTGTCTGATGGACTCCAGAAACCGACCGAGTGGTCTCCCATATGAAATTTTGTTTTTCCTGGACATGCAAGTTCAGGGCGCTCACATCCAAAAACCGGCCTCCAGCCCCCTGATGACTTGGGAAACTACAAAAAGGCGATTGTAAAAGCCTGGAGGAAATCCCCTTCTATCTGTTCTATCGCTTCTTTGAGAACAAGCGCTTCCACTTCTGCGGCTAGCGCCAGAAATTTGTCTGAGCCCGGAGGAGTATGCCTGGAATGGAATTGGCACAGGTGAGAGCGAGGGAGGTGAAACGAGAGGAATACGATAGCCGACTTGAGTACTTGCACTACCCAGGCTTTCTGCTCCTCTGTTTTCCCATTCCTCCAAAACAGAGCCAGCCTGGCTCCCACTGGTGCATGAAGAACCGAGCTTTCATTTGGAAGGTTTGTTAACCTTGGCCGAGGCCCTTAGACTGAGGTCGCAAATTCGATTTCGGCCGAAAGAAGCGCTTGGGTTTTCTCCCTCGAAAAGGCGCTTGGGCCAGGAGGAGAAACCGAAGGAAACAGTCTCCACAGGAGCTTTAGGTCTCTTAGTAGACTGTGCCAGTAAATCCGAAGTAGATTTCTTATCTAGCGCAGACGAAATTGACAACACTACATCGTCTGGAAAGATGGTTTATCTTTCACAAAAGGAGCAAACAAGAGAGCAGACTTCTGTTGGGACGTAACCCTTTTAGAAGCAAAGGAGCACCAAAGTTGCCTTTTCTTAAGGGTACCAAAGGCGATGAGCGAAGCTAACTCATCACATCCATCCCTAATGGATTTGTCCGCACAGGACAGAACACCAATCCAATCCTCCACTAACTCCTGAGAGAAAGAGAAGGACAGTCTTCGATCTTGGCCGCTAAAGCGCCAATAGTCCAATCAAGGAAGCTAAAGACTTCCAAAAGTTTAAATTGATTCTTTACAACGTGGTCCAACTCAGGCGCTGTAAAGAAAAACTTTCGCTGCGGCGAAAGCAGATCTTCTAGAGGAGTCGATTAAACTGGAGAAGTCTCCCTGGGAGGAGGCAGAAACTCCCAGAGAAGGAGCTTCCCCAGTTACATAAAACCTATACCTCTTACGAAGCAACTTAGAGGGAGGGTAAGCAAAAGAGCCTTCCCTAAGTCTCTTTTCATAGACATCCATTTCTCCGTCTCTTTCAACGAATGTCTAACCGCTTTAGATAGAACAAGTTTTGGGAGGAGAGGGTCTGAAGTTTTCCTCCTCATCAAGTGCAAAGTTGGGGAGCGCGGAGCCGCTTTCTCAAAATATCTGGATAAGATACCAGAAGAATCTAAGGAGACGTGAATAACACGAGAGGTGATGTGAATCCTCCTCCTCTACTTCTTCTTCATTCTCCGATACCGCCGAGAAGTAGACGGAACTAACAACCGATCTGAAGGTTTCGAACCACCCTTGGACTCATTCATCCAGTTGGTTAACTCTCTAACTGCTTGCGCAAGGGCGCAGAGACGAATCAAAAACAGTTAACGTAGGCTTGGAAGAGCTAAATGTTCAGCAGGAGGCGGAAAAACTACTGCGCCTCGCTCGGAGCCGCCGAAATTCGAGGCGAGCGAAACAGGCATCAGGCGTAACAGACGAAAAGCGCCTAAAGAAACACCCTTAGAACTGCTAGCTACAGCGCTAAAACCACAATCTCTACTAGTAGATGGAGCCGAAAAAGGCACAGATTGAGGCGACGAACGAGCCGCTAACGGCCGAGGCGCAACCCTACTCTCAGGCTCCTTATACCGCTTGACTGGAGGAGGCGAAGAATCGGCGCCTGAACGCCTCTTTAAGGGACGCGAAACGGGCGAATCTCGCCAAGAGCGCCGTGCGACCGGAGACGAACGCTTGAATCATTTGAAAGGCGTCTGACCGCAACACCTTTCCAACACTTAACCGAGCCCCTGTTGAGGCGCAACAGGCTCAACAAGAGAGGCGCCTGTCTGTGGGCAAATCCCGATCGACTCCCTTGGACTTCCGGTATGTCTTCTCCCCGGTGCGGGGGAGCTGGACAGTACCTTTGTCTAGGAGACGTGTCAGGACAGACAGACGCACCCTCAACTACACTCTTACCTGAAGCCGCTTTCTCCAAAAACAAAACGTCTTAACTGAATTACCAAGTTGCAAAACCGTATTCGCTAGTACCGAAAATTTCTGATCTAACCTCGATTCCAGACTGGCAATGGTGTCGGAAGAAACTACACGGGAAGCCGGAGAAGTGGGATAGTAGGAGGAATAGGAGGTGTAGTTAAAGGAGACATAACAATTTGAGGAGAAACAGAAGGAACAGATGCATCGCAAGACGAAGCAGAGCTAAGTCTACTTTCCCTAAGCGCTGCTTTTCTAATTCTGTCTTTAGCTAATTTCTCCGAGTATGAACTAAAAAACTTCCATTGAGAATCAGTCCAATCACTACACTCGTTACATGTTCGATCTGCTGAACAAACCTGTCCCCTACACTTAACACATTTAGTGTGAGAAACTCATACTCTAGCTTGGATATCTAGTTTTACATCCTGAGATGCAAAACCTAACTCCCCATCCCGACGGACTAGAATCCGACATGGCAACGCCTAAATAAAAAGCAAAACAACAACAACGAACCCAAAAAAGAGTACTTCACCAATTCCGAAGATCAAATCCACAAGAAAAAAGCGAAGCAAAGTCATCCAAAAAAACCCAAAACCGCACCGACCACCGATGTTCACCGGACGCCGGCAGGAAAAGAATTGGATTCACCTGGGCAGTTGTACCTGGTTAAACTACCCGAGAGTGGTAGGGAGATGGACATCAGCACCACCAGTGTTGGCGACGCCGACGCGCTAAATTTGAATTTAGTATCCTGCCGCTCGTGGAAATCACGGCTCTATAATTGTTCGGTAAGACACTACAATAAAAAGTGCATTTGATCATGAAATTGATTTGAAAATACAGTAATTTGTGAACATTTCTCATAGACGTAACCCAGGAACTTTCTGTAATCCTTTCATGCCCAGAATTCTTAAGCTTTTGTATTACATATAACATACATTAAAATAACCATATTTACTTACATTTAAAATAATCCTGTTTATTGAAGTTTTGGTATATTTGTTGAACCAACTGCTCCAAGGTTGCACGCTAAACTAACAAAAAAGGTTTCCTCAGATAATATTCTGCATAAGTAGATGAATGTTAACAGCCATCTTTTACCATAACTAGTACTGTAGAGTACTTCTTTGTGGTCAACTTGACACAATCAATTACAAAATGGCACTAACAGTGTGTTTTCTAGAGATTGGTAAGCAAATTTTTAATCAATCAGTAAATTTTGTTCGAAATGTTTATATAATTTTCATCAGTACTGTTTAAGAAAAGGTCATACTCAGAGATATTACACAAAATTATAATCATTACTGCATAAGGCACCCTCTATTTTGGACTTAAGACTAATATACAATATAATTTAACTGTCAAAATAGTAATTAAACAAAACGTCATGTCTCAGTTACCAGTAGGTGTTTTAGAAGGATATGTTATACATTATCCCCTTGGCTTTGTGGCCTTGCCTAGTGCTTACTGTGCCTACGTAGCCAGGGCAAAAGTTTGGTTTTTAAAAATGATCTAACCAGTAAATACCAATTACCTTGCCAGGCCCTGCCAACTTAGGGAAGCTAACCTGTGTCTAAATGGATTTCATCATTTTGAGAGCAGTTTGTAAGATATTTAAAATAGTTTAGTATGCTTTTAATACAACTGAGATGGAGAGTGAGTGAATGTTGCGTGGAATGAAGTTTCAGTGCCTTTGGTGATAGTCAGGTCATTGATGAGTCTGCCGTCAAGTTGATTTCTGCTCTATAAACTTGCCCAAACTCTATTGAAGTGCCATGACATACTGGCCAATCCCCTGGAAAATCCTCTACACAAGCATGATTGAACATTTTCCATGT
>NC_061099.1:11824765-11829765 GCF_015104395.2 Macrobrachium nipponense
GAACATTTTCCATGTAATTCTTCCACAAACTTTACTGTTACATTACAAGAACTCAGCATTCACTGGTAAAATCAGGCAATTTTGGTGTAGCCTAATGATGGTTCCAAGTAAATATGCAGGACCCAGTTATATTATATTCCAATTTTGTCACACTTCATTCACCTGCTCCGTGATGAGAACATATACTGAGATAGGTTAGGCTAGTTTTACTTGATACATGAGCTTGGCCTACACAACAGCAAACATTTATCTGATATACGTATATGTGTCATATTATATATCTATTAGTATGTTTAAGCCTTTGATGAAGAATTTTACAATTGTACTATGGCCTAGGCTAAAGGATTCATAGGAAAACTGAAGCTAAGTAAACGGCTGGGCTGCGACATAGCGGCCACCTCTCCTGGAACACAAAGTACCTAAGTGTTTTCTCCTAAATTACGAAATAAGGGCATTATTCTGGCGCTTTTCGGGAAGGGGCTGCGTTCCAAGAGAGTTGGCCACTATGTTGCTGCCTGGTCGTTTACCTTAAGTAAGAGAGTTGGGAATGAGGTCTCATTTCCATCATGTGCAAGCTACTGCACCCAGTTTTGGTTTCATATGTGTAGTGGTCCATGTGCCACCTTTAACATGAACTGTAACAATTCATTTCATATTGAAAGTAATCAAGTACATTGGAATACTTTGTTTGTAATGTAGCCTACCATAAATTTATCATGATTAATCATGCTTCTGAATGATATTTTGCTCTTCTGACAATTCACACTTCCAAATGCTTGTGATAAGAGTAATGGATATCATATTTTAATGGGATAACTTACACAAAAGACTTAAAATAGGCTAAATTCAAACGGCAGCATAAAATGGGATAAATTTAAACATGACCACTTCGGTTTGTATTTGTTTAGGGCTTGGATTATTTTGGTAAAGTAATGGACATCACATTTTTAAGTATTCATTTACAAGCCTAAGCCTAAAAACTGGTCAAATAAAAATTAATTCATTAAATTTAAATATGGTTTATAATAATAATCGGTTGGCCATGTCCCCAAAGGCAACCCGTGACCCCTACACACAGGTTAGTTTATACTAGTAGTACGTTATAGGCTAATGTAATCTCACGGGGGGTTAATTGTTACGCAAAGGTAATGCATATAACAATGAAAAATCATTAAGGACGCGATTTTGAGTAGTTGTATTACTAATATAATAAATAAATAAATAAATAACGTTCAAAGGAACATGGGCTACGAGCAGCGGCAACTGGCTTCCTGGCCACGGCTCTTATCTGGCCGTCAGTGCCTCGACTTTCAACCTCAAACGTGAATTTTAACACCCAAACAACAACTGACATAAGGCAAACCTCATTCCGGGTTCACATAAGGTCATATTTACCCCAGTAAATTAGACAATTCATTGGTGGAGAGCGCCATCGTGTCCCGAGGTCCTGTTCTTGAAACAAAACAATTGTCACTTATTCCATTCCAGCCCAGCTGTTCGAGGTGTCGTTTATTGGGCGTGTTTCATGCTGTGTGTGTCTTTGTTCATGTTTACTCTATTATTTAATGTATACTCTATTTTTTTAATGTTTACTGTGTCATTGTTAATGTTTACTGTTCTTGTTAATGTTTACTGTCTTAATGCTTACCGTGCTTTTTGTTAATGTTTACTATCTGTCTTTGTTAATGTTTACTCTATTATTTAATGTATACTCTTTTTTTTTAATGATTACAGTATTATTATTTTTTTACTTTTTTTAGTTAATGTTTACTATCTTAATGCTTATACTGTGCTTTTCGTTAATGTTTACTGTGTCTTTGTTAACATTTACTGTGGCTTTGGTAATGTTTACTCTACTTCCTATGCTTAGTGTATTTTTTAATGTTGGCTATGTCTTTGTTAATGTTTACTCTGTCCTAGTTAATGCTTAATGTATTTTTGTTAATGTTTTCTGTGTCTTTGTTAATATTTACTGTGACTCTGTTAATTTTACTGTTTCTTTTAATGTTTACTGTGTCTTTAATGTTTATTGTATTTTTGTTAATGTTTCATATTTGTTAGTTAATGTTTACTGTCTCTTTGTTATTGTTTATCATAATTTTGGTAATGTGTACCGTAAGTTCATAAGATATAATGAATAACCAGCAAATTTGTGGGTGTTCGTACACCCGGGAGCATGTGTAAGTAACAGAGAGTGGATATTTTCCATACCACTGTGTTATACAAAATTATATATTTGGATTATTTTATAACTGAGCTTGATGCTGCAAGTAAGAATGTTTCTTATGTAGCTACCTTACTTGTAGAATAAGGTCTGAGGTATTCGCGCTTGTAACATTGCATACTGTTGAAGTTTAACTCGGCATTTTCAGTTTACATTCCCTGCCTTAAGATCGAATCGAACTTCTGGAATGAAATGGCTATTTTGTTGTTTGGATTTCTGTGTTTTGTTTATTCGGCCTATTGAATAGTACCATTAACGTTGTGATACTTAGATGATATCTCTTTCGTGCTGCAAGAAAACTGAGGCATTACAGGTCTGAAAGTAGTTTGGGTCTACCCTGGCTCAGTTGTCCTCAGTAGCTTTGCAGTTTTCTTGTACGTTTTGGAGGTATCTGTCTGGCTAAGGTTGAATCAGAACAACTCAGATTCTCTTCGTCCTGTGCTTAGGATTTGCAACCCAGTATGTACCCTGGATTTTGCTTATGGGACAGTAAATGTAATACCCCAAGCTTTATACGTACGGCCAACACACACACACACACACACACCATATATACACTGATTTATTTACACAGTGCTTAATGAAAGCAAGAACCATTAGCTATTGTAAGTTCTCCAAAAGTTTTCCAGGTGTTACCAGTCATAATTTAAGATTTAAGCATTATTTATTACGGTTCTAAACTTGCCCTTTCTAAATCTCCAGTCGCCTCCAGCCCCCGTTCTTGTAGTTCTCCTTCAAGTAGGTCTAGGTCTCCCAATCCCTCTGGTGCCTCCAGGTGTCCAGGGTTGGCAAGGACTTGTCCAAGCAAACATTACGCTTTTAACATATAGCACGAACATCTGGAGATGTTACTGACAGTCAGAGGGATATAAATATTTCAGCAATGGTTGAACAAGATTAATGAATTTATAGCATATTCCGCCTTAAAGAAACGGAGGCTTTCGACCTCTAGATATCGCAAATTATATCGTCGCGAAAAGATTGCTTACAAAATGATCTGGTACTACGTTTATTTTCAAGAATACAGTCGGTAGTGTCTATTGTTTACATCAATATTGAGTCACTGAGCCAACCGCTGATAACTGCGTCCACTAGGAAATGATGTTCTTGAACGATAATAGTATTTAGAATATACTTTTACATTCTACTTAGGCGTTTTAAAAGGTGCATATATGGATTTTTATGTACACCTAAACCTATGGTTATTGTGCTTATTATAGAACATAAATTAGGTGTAGAATTTTTCATTCTTCCTAAGTACAACGTGTAGGCATTATTCGTCGATTTCATCTTTGAAGTTTAGTTGTATTTAATTTTTTTTACTCCTAAAAATATATTATGTAGTATCAGTAATTTTGATAAAAATTAATCGTAATCAGTTTGAAATTTTTGATTCAGAAAGACTATACCCCAAATCTTATGTTCATTCGACTCGTGATTTTTGTTCGCGGTTCACTTACGTTGTCTGTTCGAATGCGTTTAAGGGGACTTTGCTTTTTCTTGAAGTGCTACGTAAATTCGAGTTGCGAGATATTTTAGGTACTTTTTATATCATTCAGAAGCGTTAGGGCAAGTTTTAAATAATATCGGCTGCAGTAAAGTCTACAAATAATAATGTTCGGGACTTTGTAGTACGAATCGTGCAATGATTCGAACAGAGCACCGCTGATAAACAAAAGTTATACGGACGACGCCTGGGGAAGGAGACGAGGCGAGTGAACGTGGCTTTGCTCAGTAGTGACATCTGTTGGGTAGTGGTGGTACGTGGTCAAAATGTCGGGTGAATTTGGAACGGGGAAAACTATATTCGTTTTAGCGATAGTGGTGGGATGTTTTGCCGTGCTATGGCCAAAGATCTTTTACCCTATGCTGACGGCATCGGTTACTTCGCCGTCATCAGGACGACAAGGTAAGCAACGGCGAAAATGCATCCCAAGAATTTGTAGCAGACGATGTTGCTGCAGACGACACAGTGGGGTTGCATTTGTCCTCACAATATCTCTTTCTCTCTCTCTCCATCCCTTCTGTTGTCCTCTTATTATGAATTTGTTTCAAAATCTCTTTTATCTCGTTACCGTTTACGTAGCGAATGTCTTCTTTAATGCTGCCAGTTGCGTGGGTGCCCTATTATGTTATTACGCGTTCAAATAACAGCTGAAAAGGGTTTTAACGTTTGAACGGCCGTGCAATGACGTCACATTATTATACATTTGAGATGCTGTTTATTAATTAAATGTTTCTCATTTCGTTGTAGTATTAAGATACCCCCTGTATTACTGATTTTAAATACAGCTTTTTCGTCATCTGTTTCAATTAGCCATCAGTATTATTTGCTGGATTTAACGAGGAATGTTCCATTACCAGAATTACAGGTGAAATGCAATTTGTATTACTCGCTACTCGTAGTCCAGTCATTTTCAATACAGTTCTGTTAAATCCGGTTATATAGTGTCACGCTTTAAACATAAAACAATAGTTATTAAAACCAGAGAACAGTCATCTGTGATAACAGGGCCTAATCATAATGTTCTTTGTTATTCGGTATGCAAGCTAATTACTAGTTATATTTCGCGATAACGAAGGGAGCCGCCTGTAATCGTATTATGCTACGGGCAGAAACATGTCGACTTATATCTAATTTTGATAATCTCTTTATATTCATATTTCTAATTGCTAAATGTGTCTGTATGTACGCGCGCAAAGATCCTCGTGTTTTTAGCGAATTTTCCAACTAAATATTCTGGTTTTAATATATATATATATATATATATATATA
>NC_061099.1:11834765-11837265 GCF_015104395.2 Macrobrachium nipponense
AAGATAAAGAGAAATGCGTGGATGAATAAAAAAAAAAGTCTGCACTGTAACTGCCTTTCTTTAGAAAAGAGAAAATCTTGGATGAATTAAAAAGAAGAATGAAAAAATAGATAACAAAAAAAGGATTTTTAAACTTATCACAAGGTAAACGGAAATGCGCGGAGGAATAAAGAAAAGTAATAAGTCTGTACAGTAAGTGCTTTTATCTGAAAATCAGAGAAGCGTGGAGGAATTTTAGAGAAATAAGCGTGAAAAAGTAGATATTAGCAAAAATAATCTTTAGTTCTAAAGCAAAATATCGCAAAATAAACGGAGAAAATGTGGAGGAATTAAAAGGAGAACAATCATCATTAATAGTAACTGGCTCCTACTTCATCATCCGAAACCATTCTCCGAATTAGGAGCTGCCAATAATCGATAGGCAAAATGAACACACCAGATGAAATGTTTATTTGTCGAGGCATCATCTTGAGCAGCAGCCTTCGTCGCCATCGGCTTTGCCAGACATGCCGCGAAACAGTTTTCGGATTCTTCCACTTGAACTCGTCTCTCCTCCTCCTCCTCCTTCTTCCTCTTCTTCTTCGTCGTCTTCCTTTTACAAAATGTTCCGTGAGGTCCTTTTTGTTTATACTCTTAAAGCATTCCTAAAATTAGGTAAGCAAGATATGATATTGTTTGGAAATTGCTGTGCCAGACGTGGTGCACAACAGTTTTCGGATTCTTCCACTTGAACGCGCCTCTCCTCCTCCTCCCCCTCCTCCTTACTTTTACAAAATGCCACGCGAGGTCCTTTTTGTTTATATATTCTTTAAGTATCGCTAGAAATAGTTCAGTGAAGGATGTTTACAGTTTGGATAATCTTATAATAATTTTCAAGGCCTTATGTTAGTCGTCTTACTACAGCTTGGATGAATATTCTAGAATTATCCGGACGTGAAGAAGCCTGCTGGAGACTGTTGTACAGTTGATTATTTTAATATCTAAATATCTACATAGCATGTAGCCCCAGACCTAGTATTGATATCGCAAAATATTATATATAATGTGTATATAAAGTGTATAGTATATGTATATGCATTTATATCTAAATTCGTCCATATTATTATATATATATATATTATAAAATATGTGTATGTATTTATATATATAAAATATGTATAATTATATATATATAAAAATTGTGTATGTAGTATATATAAATATGTATATATATATATAAAATATATGTGTTATGTATGTATATATTATAAATAATGTATATTATATATATATATATATATCTTATATATATATATATATATATATATATATATTGGGGGGGGGGTTCTTCATGTACGTATCGTTGTAAGAAATCCTTTTTTATCTGGATAGTCGGACGACTGGGGGACCGACCGATCGAGAAAGCCAACGTAAGCCACTAAATGCTCTATAATAACTCAAGAATAGCAAAATGGAATGCAGACACAATAATAATAATAATAATAAATAATTAATAATATAATAATAATAATACTCAATAACTAATAATAATCATAATAATAATAAATAATGGATAAAAAATTAAAATAAGGACATTTCCATTCCGTGAAAACATTTCATAGCCAATAAAAAAAATAAGAAATAAAACCACATACACAACTTGAGATAAATCTTCAATTTGAATTCATCTCATTTCGCCTCGTTTCGTGTTGACGTACTGCTACGAGCGCCGTCGTATGTTCCGTGTTCTCTGGCAAACCAGAAGTAGTATACTATATTGTTTGCCGCCGGGAACGTTGGCAAACCCAAAAACCGTCGCTGTGGCCTCAGGTTCTTTGGCAAACCCAACTCCGTCCGGCTCGAGTCGAGAGTTCCACTAAAGCCTATTTTAGAGATGAGACCATTAGTAGGGGCTGCTGCTGCCTGGCGTCTCCCCCCCACCAACTAGACGCCATTAAGTTGTCCTCGACCCTATTTCTTCCATTATGATTCCATTATGATTTCGCCTTCATTGTGATTAATCCTCATTGTTATTCGTTCTTCATTGTTATTCCTCATTATTATTATTGTTGTTATTTTAATTATTATTATTATTATTATATTCACATCTGGAGAGAAGCTCTGTTCATATTTTGTGTGGTGCCGTGAGCTTTAATGAATGGGTTTACCTCTCTCTCTCTCTCTCTCTCTCTCTCTCTCTCTCTCTCTCTCTCTCTCTCTCTCTCTCTCTCTGGATGCTGTAGAATGCCGTTTCTGTCATTGTGAATTAATTTGTGGAAGTAATTAACTGTTTTTGGAGTGTCTTTGTAGAGATCGATACATTTACGTACATATGTAGTATATATATATATATATATATATATATATATATATTATATATATATAATATATATATATATGTATTATATAATATATATATGTGTGTATATAAATATATACTACATGTATAAATTATACATGCATTCATACATAAATACATATATACACACCCACAAACTACAACATGAGTTGACCCCCAGTC
>NC_061099.1:11847265-11852265 GCF_015104395.2 Macrobrachium nipponense
TTTTTTTTGTGCTCTATCACAGTCCTCCAATTCGACTGGGTGGTTATTTATGTGTGGGGTTCCTTTGGGTTGCATCCTGCCTCCTTAGGAGTCCATCACTTTTCTTACTATGTGTGCCGTTTCTAGGATCACACTCTTCTGCATCAGTCCTGGAGCTACTTCAGCCTCTAGTTTTTTCTAGATTCCTTTTCAGGGATCTTGGGATCGTGCTAGTGCTCCTATGATTATGGGTACGATTTCCACTGGCATATCCCATATCCTTCTTATTTCTATTTTCAGATCTTGATACTTATCCATTTTTTCCCTCTCTTTCTCTTCAACTCTGGTGTCCCATGGTATTGCGACATCAATGAGTGATACTTTCTTCTTGACTTTGTCAATCAACGTCACGTCTGGTCTGTTTGCACGTATCACCCTATCCGTTCTGATACCATAGTCCCAGAGGATCTTTGCCTGATCGTTTTCTATCACTCCTTCAGGTTGGTGCTCGTACCACTTATTACTGCAAGGTAGCTGATGTTTCTTGCACAGGCTCCAGTGGAGGGCTTTTGCCACTGAATCATGCCTCTTTTTGTACTGGTTCTGTGCAAGTGCCGGCATTCACTTGCTATGTGGTTTATGGTTTCATTTTTCGTATTGCACTTCCTACATATGGGAGAGATGTTATTTCCGTCTATCGTACTTTGAACATATCTGGTTCTTAGGGCCTGATCTTGTGCCGCTGTTATCATTCCTTTTCAGTTTCCTTCTTTAGCTCTCCCCTCTGTAGCCATTGCCAATTGTCATCGCTGGCTAGTTCTTTAGTCCTGTCTCATGTATTGTCCGTGCATTGGTTTGTTGTGCCAGTCCTCTGTTCTTTCTGTCTTTCTCCTGTCTCTGTATATTTCTGGGTCTTCGTCTACTTTTATTAGTCCTTCTTCCCATGCACTCTTAGCCACTCGTCTTCACTGGTTTTCAGATATTGCCCCAGCGCTCTGTTTTCGATGTTGACACAGTCCTCTATACTTAGTAGTCCTCTCCCTCCTTCCTTTCGTGTTATGTATAGTCTGTCCGTATTTGCTCTTGGGTGTAGTGCTTTGTGTATTGTCATTTGTTTCCTGGTTTTCTGATCTATGCTGCGGAGTTCTGCCTTCGTCCATTCCACTATTCCCTGCGCTGTATCTGATTACTGGCACTGCCCATGTGTTTATGGCTTTTATCATATTTCCGGCGTTGAGTTTTGACTTGAGTATCGCCTTGAGTCTCTGCATATATTCTTTCCTGATCGTGTCCTTCATCTCTTGGTGTTTTATATCTCCTCCTTCCATTATTCCAGGTATTTGTATCCTGTTCTCATCTATGTGTTTGATGTTGCTCCCATCTGGTAGCTTTATCCCTTCAGTTCTCGTTACTTTGCCTTTTTGTAAGTTGACTAAGGCGCATTTTTCTATTCCAAACTCCATCCTGATGTCCCCCAGATACAATCCTTACAGTCTGGATTAGGGTATCTATTTCCTTGATGCTCTTACCATACAGCTTTGATGTCGTCCATGAACATCAGATGGTTGATTTTGTTGCCTCTTTTATTGAGTTGGTACCCGGCATCCATCTTCTGTAGTACTTTTGTCATGGGAATCATGGCTACTACGAAGAGTAGTGGGGACAGTGAGTCGCCCTGGAAGATCCCTCTCCTGATATTAACCTCTGCTAGTCTTATTCCTGAGCTTGTAAGTATTGTATTCCAGTTGCACATTGTATTTTTTGAGGAAGCTGATGGTATTTTTCCTCTGCCCCATATATTTTCAGGCATTCTATTAGCCATGTGTGTGGTATCATGTCGAAGGCTTTCTTATAGTCTATCCATGCCATGCTTAGGTTGGTTTTCCTTCTCCTACTGTTCTTCATTACCATTTTGTCCTATCAGGAGCTGGTCTTTTGTGCCCCTACACTTCCTTCTGCAGCCTTTCTGTTGGTGGGGGATGGTGTTTGTCTCCTCTAGGTAGTTGTATAGCCTTTCACTGATGATACCTGTTAGTAACTTCCACATTATTGGTAGGCAGTGATAGGCCTGTAGTTACTGGCTATATTTCCCTTACTCTTGTCTTTTGTACTAAGGATGTTCTTCCTGTGATCCATTTGGGTGCTTGGTGATTTGAGATACAATGCTGGAGTTGTTCTGCTATTCGTGGGTGTGGGAGGGGCCTTGAAGTTTTTGAGCCAGTATCCATGGACTTCATCGGACCTGGGGCTTTCCAGTTTGGCATTTTCTTAGTTGGTGTCTGACTGTGTCTGTCGTGATGTCTGTGAAATCTTTGTTTTATTCTCCCTGTTTCTTCTTCCTTGACTTCCTGGAGCCATGTTTGCATGTTTGTGTGATACGGATTGCTCCATATGTTTTCCCAGAGTCTCTTACTTGGTTCGGCTTCAGGAATTTCTGGGTGGTTGTCTTCCCCTCTTAGTTATTATATTATTATTATTATTATTATTATTATTATTATTATTATTATTATTATTATTATTATTATTATTATTATTAGAAATCCATTTGGAGTTTTTGAGCGCCATGCTCCCTCTTCAGTGTGGAGACGCCAAAACCAGAATATAATCCATTATGAGTGATATTCACAAAGATGCTATGTATCAGAGGGATGATTCCAGTTCATTTTGTTTCCCTACGCCTTTCTGGTAACTCGGTTCCTGTTTACAAACTGACATATCACAAAGGTTTCCTATAGGTTGTTCAGGTAGCAAGAATGATCTAGAATTGTGTTATTTTTTCATCTCCTGTGCTTGAACGATAAAAATAGTCGACCTTCTTTTGTGAAGGTGTCACGTATGAGAGAGAGAGAGAGAGAGAGAGAGAGAAGAGAGAGAGAGAGTTCTAATTCAGGAATATTTTCGAAAAAAAAAGCATGTGATGCGTCGCTCAAAAGGAAAGCGAACGCCGTACTAATTCAGTGCTGCAACGTGTAAGGTAGTTAGGAATTTCGACGTGCAGATGGCGCTCGGGTGAAATTGGCTTGCACCAGCAGGCGAATACCATTGTTTACATTCTTAGCCCGATTCCTGCCATTGTTCGTTCTGATCCATAACCAACAAACAAAAGCTTAAAGATGTTGCGTTCGTAACCTTAAATTTCTCTTGATGCACTTACTGTGGAATCGTGCGTGTCAGTGTTCGATTTAGAAAAAAAGGCGCCTGTTAGCCTGGCATTAGAACAATAAACGCAGCATTGGATAGTCTTGTTGAAAGAGTTCAGTATGCCCAAGCCCGAGTCACAGCCAAGCATTCGGACGTGATGTTTACGTTTTGAGCTCCGGTTAATTTTTAATGGATGTATCTTGTCATTCCTCGGCCTTAGCAGACTGGTAGCGACTTTGTCATTTCGGGGCAATAAAAATGCAATGAAATAAGGGCTCTACGCTGTTGAGACCGTAGATTTTCAAAGGATAAAATACCCGTCCCTCTGTGAGGCAGAATCGTGACGTTACCTTATGTTGCTTTCTTTGCAAGCGCCAGAAAATGACGCGAATGAGACCCGTGCCAATGGTGGAATCGCGATCGTCGTATTACAGCCACAACAAATGACACTTACCGACGTCGGACGCTCCCGCTATTGAAGACAGGAATGAAGCGTTTCCAATTCCTGAAGGCGGGAATGCTGCCAATTCTTATGGGCCTGCGTGCCCCGGGGAAGCAATTCGCGATGCCGTTTCAGAACAGGGTTGTATGTCCTCGTGTGACTTTATCTTGCGAAGGGGCAATTTGATGTGAGAGATAACTCATCTTTACGATAGAAAAAAAAAAAAGGTTCAGAAAAACTGCCAGGAAACATATTCGTAATGAGTTTCCGGGAATGTGTGTAATATTAAAAGTCCTTAAGTGTATGTTGGCATTTTAACTTTTATAACTTTGACGATTTTCTTCAATTTATCAACTGTTGTTTTTCACTCTTACGTAGTGAATGTCTGCATTTGAGCAGTTAGCCACGATATATGTATATGTATACATAAAAAACAAACTCCACAAAGGAAAGAGAAATGGAGTTCTGCTGCGAGGGCCTTTCGTCTTCTTGTCCTTTACTCAGCAGACTGTTAGTAAAGGACAAGAAGTCGAAAGGCCTTACAGCAGAACTCCGTCGTTTCTCTTTCCTTCGCGGATTTTGTCTTTAGGATTATAGTCATCACATTCCATATTTTCGGGATTCAGTTATGCGTGCATATGTACCTTCTTCTTCTTCTTCTTCTTCTTCTTCTTCTTCTTCTTCTTTTCCCACTCTGATGTTGTGTCGATGATATGTATATATATATATATATATATATATATATATATATATATATATATATCACGATACATATATATATATATATATATATATATAGAGAGAGAGAGAGAGAGAGAGAGAGAGAGAGAGAGGAGAGACTTACATACTGTTTTCAAAATACTTTGCAGGGTGGGGTTGCTAGCCCAACCACCTTATTTCCAGCACTGACGACACCCAGTGTTGCCAGACCTTCGTTTACCAGTTCCTTGTAAACTGAAGATGTGTGTGTATGTATGTATATAGTATAAAATAACCACAAACCTTTACCTTAAAGATATATATATAAAATATATATATATATATATATATATATATATATATATATATATATATATATATATATATATATGCTTTGAGAACACTGAATAGATGGAGATGCCGCTACAAGAAACCAAGCGCTGACGATCACTTCAAGCATTCCAGGAAGGTGACTCTGTAGCACCTACGCAGTCAAGCTTGTCTCTTTAAGCGTCTATATTTAGAGCTGAGGCACTTAGAGAGAAAGAGAGAGAGAGAGAGGGGGGGGGCGGGGGAGGGGAAATTTTCATGCCCATATATACATTTAATCCCGTATGTATGGCGGGGACGGGGCGGAGATTGGACGGGTCATTTGAATTCAGTTTGAAAAGTTCTCTCTCTCTCTCTCGAGAGAGAGAGAGGTTTGGTACCGCGATGTTTTGCCTCATAAGGGCGGTTT
>NC_061099.1:11857265-11869765 GCF_015104395.2 Macrobrachium nipponense
GCCTTGGGTGTTAGATATGGTTGAATCTGACGTCTATCATTAGTTAGTGATTCTCATGTTTTTTTTATATCTTCACATATAGATGTCGAATTCAAGAGGAGCTTGTAACATTTAGTCACCGACCTGCCGGAATTAAGAGTCATGTGATTACCATTAACCTCATCTAGAAAAAGAAAATAGTTAATATGACGTAAAGAATATTTGCCTTCATATCGTGTAGTCACGATATTGAAAATCTGTCAAAATCTGTTAGTAGTGTTCGATTACATGTGGTCGAAACATTCTCTCATCCATTAGGGGTTTGGATCGGATGTCTGAATTCTTCAGTGTCAATCGAATTATCAATATGTCAATCAGCTCGGTTCAGGAGCTTTTTATGTCTTTTAAATGGCTGCAATATGGCAGGGAGCAGGTGCACTTCGTATGGCTGTCGCAGCCTCCCTGATCTGGCGGTGGTTTGGCAGTTTCGTTTGAAGGAATAACTAACAAAGCGGGTAAGCGCCTCTGTGACGTGGTCGGTATGGTCTTGGCCTGCCACCTCGGGCATTCCACTGAGGGGTTAGAGATGTGAATTTCTGGTGATAAAAGTTCACTCTCGACGTGGTTCGGAAGTCACGCCAAGCCGTTGGTCCCGTTGCTGAGTAACCAATGGTTCCATGCAACGGAAAAGCACCAGACAAACAAACAGACAAACAGAGCGGGTGTAACACCTCGCCATTGATTCTCTTATTTTGTCTGAAACAGATTAGAAGAAGACCCTCGCCGGTGTGTTTACTTTCCAGGTCTGTCATTCGTGGATGGAAGAATGAGAATAGGAAAGGAGGTACAGTAAAAGGAACGAAAGGGAGCTACATCTAGGGGCCGAAGGGACGCCGCAAAGAACTTGAACTAATGCCTACAGTGCACCGCGTGAGGTGCCAACCCCCTATCATTCCTTTTACTGTCTCTCCTTGCATATTCTCTTCCTTCCATCTTACTTTCCTCAACCCTCTCCCAGCACTTGATTCAAACTGCAACTGCTTTGAGGTCTTCCTTTGTACTGTCCATTTCCATTTCAGCGCTGGATGGCCTCATTGATCACAGTGCTTGGCCTTCGGCCTAAATCCTCTACTCAGTTTAATTCAATTCGTAGAAAGCCTCTACTTCATCTCCGGATTTGAAACCGTTCATTGTCAATATCTGATCTTAATCGTTCAAGTTACTTTGTCGAAAGGTTTGCAGTGGATATTTTCGTATGTTTTTGTCTGTCTATAAACGATAAATATTAGTTACGACTATGCTACAGTGTCTCTTTTATATATATATATATATATATATATACTATAATATATATATATCTATTATATATATATATATATAACTGAATTAAATTTTTTTTCTCGGAACTCGGGCTAGAGGGGAGATTTTTTTTCCCCCTCTTCCTTTTCGTTTTTCTTAACGAAGTTTGTTGAGTTTGTCCTCCCTCCCTCTTTGAAGTCTTGACGACAAAGTCGTGCTGTGGTAATTCCGTTAACAGCGAAAGGAGCTAACGGAGTTATTTTCATTAAAAGCTGTTTTCGTCGGCCATGACTCCCGTCACTTGGAGGATACGGAGGTCAAGGGTTTCCTTCGTCCGTTTTCGTTTATTTTAGAAGTTTTTGTTTGTTTATTGGTAAACACACACACACACACACACACACACACACATATATATATATATGATAATATATATATATATATATATATGTGTGTGTGTGTGTGTGTGTGTGTGTTTGTGTGTGTATGTATATATAAATATTTGTTAATGCATGTATGTATGTATATATATGTATATATATATATATATATATATCTATATATCTATATATATATATATATGTATATTATCTGTATGTATTTTTGTATATATTTATATTTAAACATGCATATATAGTATACATATATATATATATATATATATATATATATAATATATGTATACGTATATATATATATACATAATGCGTGTGTTTGTGTATGCAACTATGCATGTGTCTGAAATGTAAAATGCTATAAACAAAAAACAAAACAAAAAACGGTATATTGACCATACAACATGAATGGCGAAGAATTGAATTCGCCCTCTGGATAAACCCCAACAGGTGAATGAAAAAAAAGAATAAAATAGAGGTCACGGCGCTTAGCGAGGGCACATCGGCTCTGACCTTTGGGATTCCCATAATAGATCGCCCGTAGGCGGCTGAGAGAGAGAGAGCGAGAGAGAGAGAAGAGAAAAAAGGAAGGGGGAGAGAGAGGAAAGAAATAGATGAGAGAGAGAGAGAAACCGCTCTATGGACGCATTTCATCGTTGACCGTTTCAGCGATTTGATGGTTAATCGATAAACAGGATACCTTGTGTTTATGTCAGTGTTTATTTGTGTAATAATGTTTGAATTGACACGTTCGTGGTGGCTTGAGCTTCGTTCATGTTTTTGTAGAGAGGAAGTGATTTATTAGGTTCGTAAACTGGCTTCAGGAAAGGGTATGCTGTCCTGTGCCTTCCTGAGAAATTCATTGTTTTACATATATATATATATATTATATCTATATATATATATATATATATATATATATATATTTTATGTGTGTATGTATGGTATATATATCAAAATAAAGATAATGATAATAAATATAATAAAATTAAAATAAAATAAAAGAAGATAATAAAATAATAATAAAATGAAATTAATAGACAAAAATAATAATAACTAGAAAGTAAATTATATATATATATATATATATATGATATATATATATATATATATATATATTTTTTTAAATTAATAATATATATATATATATAATATATATATATATGTGTGTTGTGTGTGCACGCCCCCTATTTCCAAAACTCATCTCCCCTCGAGTTTTAGAAGCCGTCAATATGACAGAGTCGCCGTTTTACCAATGACTTCCTTATAGGTCGAAACCAATATTGTTCGGGATGTTTACATTATCTCACTGACAGTAGAGAAATATCATCCTTACGTCAAGTTTCCGTAAGGCCGCTGACGTTAAATGCCTCGCGGAGGTAGGTGAGCGCTTCCTGTGCCAAAATCCCTGAGAGAGAGAGAGAGAGAGAATTTCGGAGGTGCTTACATTCAAAAGGATGAGAGAGAGAGGAGAGAGAATGTCGGATGTGCTTTACATTCCAAAATGGGAGAGAAGAGAGAGACTGAGAGAGAGATGAGAGAGAGAGAGAGAGAATTTCGGATGTGCTTACATTCCAAAATGTAAGAGAGAGAGAGAGAGAGAGGGATCTTGCTTAGAGAGAGAGAGAGAGAGAGAGAGAGAGAGGAGAGAGAGAGAGAAGAAGAGAGATTTCATATTGCTAACATTCCAAAATGAGAGGAGAGAGAGAGCGAGAGAGTGATCTTGCTACAGAGATGAGAGAGAGATCGAGAGAGAGAGAGAGGAGAGAAGAAGAGAGAGAAGAATGTAAATATCTGCTACATTCCAAAATGAGAGAGAGAGAGAGAGAGAGAGAGATTCACTTTACAATTTCATATGTGCTAGCATTTAAAACTGCTAAGAAAAGAGAGAGAGAGAGAGAGAGAGAGAGAGAGAGAGAGAGAGAGAGAGAGAGAGAGGGGGGGGGGGGGGGGGGGGGACTGTGTGTTCTTAGAATGGGATGTGCCTACGAAAAATTAAGATTGCAAGAGGTATCTGATGATTTTTTTATATTTTGTAGTAGAGGGGGTTCCTCCTTGTTTACTACATTTTAACAGCAAAAAATAATTTCTCACTTGACTGTTTATTTAGAGGAAGCATTCTCCTTTCTTTTTTTGAAAGAAAACATTTATCTGAAGAGGGAGGTCAATAGAGGTTAACCAAAAAGCTGACTTTTTAATGTGGCACCTAAATCGTAGAATTTGTGAAGAAAAGCTTCCCTATGTCTTTAGGTTATGTTTTTATATATGTGTAGTATATATATACATATATTATAATATATATATATATATATATATATATATATATATAATATATATATATATATATATATATATTATTATATAGGACAATCAATAACGTTAGCAGGCTTTGCACTGAGTATTATATATATATATATATACACACACATATATATATAATACATATAGTATCCCTGTAACATATGATGCCCATGTTCAAATACTATATCATATATATATATATATATATATATTATATATATATTATAATACTTATATATATATATATATTATATATATGTGTGTGTGTGTGTGTGTGTGTGTGGGTCTGTGTATAGGTGTGTATAGTCATTATCCTACCATTATTATTAGTTACTGAAGTCTCTCATCATTCCAACCTTTTCAAATTCATTTTATGTGGAGGAGAGACTGTGGAGGAGAATCAGATTGATTTGTTGTGAGGAGGAGGAGGCTCTGAACCCCTCCAAAATACTTGCCTCTCTATTCAAGCCGCCTCTCTCTCTCTCTCTGGTTTTATCTGGTTTGTTTCATGAAGAGTGTTGGGCCTGACTTGAGTAAATGTTGAATACAGATTCTATTTGAGGTGGTCAATGTGTATGTGGCATGGTTTATAAATGTCGTTAGTTCATACTTGAATACCTATTTGGTAAAGATGAGGGGGCATTGGGCTGGAAATTCTAAGTTTCTGGTGAATTTTCTTTTCGTATAAATCTCTCTCTCTCTCTCTCTCTCTCTCTCTCTCTCTCTCTCTCTCTCTCTCTCTCTATCTCTCTCTCCTAGGGCCACTAGTAAATATAAGTATGCATCTCCCTTCCATAGTTAATATATATTCTCCTCTCCTGCATGTCTACTTTTTTCAGATGTGAGAGTGAGCTATGCTGACTCTCTCTCTCTCTCTCTCTCTCTCTCTCTCTCTCTCTCTCTCTCTCTCTCTCTCTCTCTCTCTGCAGGCTGATTTCCCTCTGGAGCCCTCTTGGCTTTATAGTCTGTTGACTCATTCCATAAGGGTTTTAAACTGAAGATTGAAAGAAAGTAAGAGAGAAAATAAAAGCCAGAGGAGGCTCTAAGTCTCCCGGAAAGTAAAGCAGGTAGAGACTTCCTAATCCTGGCACTGGAGGAGGAAATGCTGTCACGAAATCAAACCAGTCAGCCCAAGGACTCCCTTGAACTCGCTTCTGAAGGAAGCTCGAGCGATCTCAAGGGAACCGTCAAGCAACAGGAACCCCCTTTACTGCAGAGCCCCTCAAGGGGGTTAGTGCGGTGGTCTTCGTAAGCGTCCCTTCGACCCCTAGCTGCAACCGTCTTTATTTATTCTTACTGTACTTCCGTTCATACTCTTCCTTCCATCTGACTCGCCACCCTCTCCTGACAATTGATTCTTAGTGCAACTGCTTTAAGGTTTTCCTCCTGTTACACCTTTCAGACCTTTGACTGTCAATTCCCGTTTCAACGCTGAAAGACCTCATAGGTCCTAGCGCTTGGCATTTGGCCTAAATTCGATTGAGGCGAAAGATACGAAGAGATACGCTTACGTATATAAATGCAAATACGCGTGCATGCGTGCAGACGCATGAAACCTAGAGAATGATAATGTGGCTCAAATTTGGAAATTATATTCATAAAATGAATGTTTGTAAAAAAAACATTCATTCATTGTTAAATGTTACTTGGATTTAGAGATGTCAAAAAATTCATGTTGGGAATGCTGAACAAAGATGCATCATAAAATGCTGATGTGTTTTGAACTTGTAAAGAGATTGGAAGATATTGACAAAAATTTGATAGGGTTACATAGTTTGTGGATGATATTGACAAAATTATTGATAGGATCACATAGCTTCCGGAAGATATTGACAAAAATAATGATAGGATCACACAGTGTCTGGAAGATGTTGACAAAAATATTGATAGGATTTCATACCTTTTGGAAGATGCTGACAAAAATATTGATAGGATGACATAGTTTTTAGAATATTTTAACAAAAATGTTGATAGAATTACATAGCTTCTGGAAGATATTGACAAAAATATTGACAGGATCACATAGCTTCCGGAAGATATTAGCAAAAATATTGATAGGATCACGTAGTCTCTGGAAGATATTAACAAAAATATTGATAGGGTCACGTAGCTTATGGACGATAATGACAAAAATACTGATAGGATTACACAGCTTCTGGAAGATATTGACAGAAATATTGAGAGGATTATACAACATCTGGAAGAATTGACAGAAATATTGATAGGATCACATAGCTTATGGAAAAAATTGACAAAAATGTTGATAGAATTACACAGCTTTTGGAAGATATTGACAAAACTATTGATAGGATCACAAAGCTTCTTAAGGAGACTTAAAAACTTTGGGTGCAGCAGGTGTACTGATGTAAAGTTGGAAATGTCAGAAAGAAATCTTGACTTATTAGGGAGCTCTCTATTCTGTGCGAACTCAAGTTTGAATGTGGCCGTATGTTTTAAGAAGTGGCTGGAGTGTTTGTGGAGATGGTGAAGAGGGCACCAACCCTGGAGGGAGGATGAATGGAACATTGATTACTGTCTCGTTTTGCTGTCTTTGTTGTCTTCCTTTTCAGTCAGAGGCCTTTGAAGGAAATGTACGCCTCCAAACTCATTATATATATACTTATTTTTACGCACATGTAGAGTGAGATTTTCCGGCCATACTTTGCAGCAGAAATGTTCCTCAGGATAACGTCGTATTTTTGTGTTGAGAGAGAGAGAGAGAGAGAGAGAGAATATCAGACTCTTATGATCGCTAATTAGGGTAGCAAACCGCGAGACACTCTTGACTGCGATCGATCATTTGTGTGTGTGTGTGTGTGTGTGTGAGAGAGAGAGAGAGAGAGAGAGAGAGAGAGAGAGAGAGAGAGAGAGAGAGAGAGAATGTTCTTTGGCCGAAGTGCATGAACAACATGGAGAGAAATCATTTCTCTCTCTCTCTCTCTCTCTCTCTCTCTCTCTCTCTCTCTCTCTCTCACACACACACACGCTCACACTCACACTTCAACATCCAAATATCTCTCTCTCTCTCTCTCTCATACAAACACACTTCAACATCCAAATCTCTCTCTCTCTCTCTCCTTCCTACATACACACACGTACACACACACCTCAACATCCAAATCTCTCTCTCTCTCTCTCTCTCTCTCTCCGCCGAGTGCATTCGCCGTGCAAAAGGTAACATAACTTGGGACATTCCTTGGCACCGGCGCGCCTCCAAACGAAGAAGAAGAAGAAGAAGAAGAAGAAGAAGAAGGAGGCTTTTCCCCTCTTCCCCACCAAATCCCGAAGGGAGTTTCGTCTCCAAAGGCAACAGCATCAGCAGCAGCAGCAGCAGCAGTAATTTGGCAAACGCGCTGCTATAGTAGGCTCAACTCACATGCAGTCAGTCAGTCAGTCAACCCACTTTCAGTTGCCCGAGATTGTCCACAAATGCATTATTATTATTATTATTATTATTATTATTATTATTATTATTATTCAGATGATAAACCCACTACTATATTATATATATATATGAATAATTATCACATCGAACCGTGATTCATTTATATATCATTCGAGCTACAAATGTCCTTTAATATCTAAATTCGCTCTACCTCGGAATTGATATATTTTCATATATGTACCGAAGGGGAATTTTTTAGTTGATAATAATTTTGTCCCCACATGGGATCGAACCACCGTCCAAATGGACGGGAACGAAATCAGGACAGACAGTGACGCTATCAATTCAGCCAACAGAGATGCTATAAGTTTATATCGATTCTGACCTTACAAATCACCCTCGAACTCGGTGTTTTCGTAATTAGAATCGATATATGAAAATATATCAATTCCGATGTAGAGAGAATTTAGATATTAAAGGACATTTGTAGCTCGAAGGATATATAATGAATCACTGTTCGATGTGATAATTATTCATAACAAGGCTACGTGGGTCAAAACGCTCGAATTGGCTAACATGGTAGACGGGGTATCATATCGATTCTAATACGAAAAACACAGAGTTCGAGGGTGATTTGTAGGTCAGAATCGATATAAATTATAGTGTTCTCTGTTGGCTGAATTTGATAGGGCGGCACTGTCTGTCCTGATTTCGTTCCTGTCCATTTGGACAGTGGTTCGATCCCATGTGGGGATCGGAATTATTATAACTAAAAAAATTCCCCTTCGGTACATATATGAAAATATATCAATTCCGAGGTAGATCGAATTAAGATATTAAAGGACATTTGTAGCTCGAATGATATATATATATATATACATATATAGGTATAAGCCATGAAGGAAAAATAAACAACGGAGTTTCTGCAAGATCTTTCCGACGTTCAAAGTCCCAACGTCCTTTACTCAGCAGAGTAAAGGACTTTGAACGTCGAAAGATCTTGCAGAAACTCCGTTGTTTATTTTCCCTTCGTGGCTTATACCTTTATTTTATGGATTTTATCACGTTCCAAACTTTCGCGATCAGTTTATTATACACACACACACACACACACACACACACACACACACATATATATATATATATATATATATATATATATATATATATATAGATATATATAATCATCAATGAAGGGAAGAGGACACACACAGATGTACATGCGGTCTTTATTGCAACGTTTCGTAATTATCAAATTAATTACATCATCAGGCTGTTAAAAACTGTTCACTGCTGCTTTCAATTTTTATGTATGTTCCTTTTAAATAGTTTTTAGTTTCCTTAATTTTAATGTGTATATTTTGTACACTTAGTAAGAATATTTTTTTAGCTTTTGCATTTCTGAATTTTTAATTTTTAGTTTTGTTTTTACAATTTTACTAGGAATTTTATTTTTAATTTTAACAGCCTGATGATGTAATCAATTTGATAATTACGAAACGTCGCAATAAAAAGTGGTTGCTAGGCCTTTCGACTTACTGGCCTAAGTACAGTAACCAATCCGTGTTTCACTTTCCCTTCGTGGCTAGTGCCTTTATCTTTACATTAACCACGCTCCAAATATTCGTGATTCAGTTATACTACTAGTACGTAAAAAACGTTTGTAATATATTATATATATATATATATATATATATATATATATATATATTTATATATTTATAAATTTATATATAGTTTGTCCTCATCTCGTAACGACACCAACAAAATTCTATTTTCTGATTATCGTTCGAATATTTTAGGAGTTTAATGAACTTGCGACACACACATCGTGTATGTGTATAGTAAGAGTTTTGGCTTACATTAATAGTTACAGAGAACATATGTGTAAACTTACCTGTCCAGAGATAGTATGCTTACAGTTCTTCAAGCGAACGCAAAAAGGCTTTTGACTTATATTAGTAACATTAGAAAGTAAAATAACAGTGTAGGTACCACTGTGAGTTCACCAGGGTCGTCATTTTTATAATTTAACTCCTAAGAGTGTTGCGGAAGGCTGTGGAAGGAAGGATGCAATGTTTGTAATATAATTCAGCTTCTAGCTGTGTTATTGAAGGATGCAATGTTTTTTATTGTCATTGAACCCCCAACAGTGCTGTGGAAGGATGCAATGTTTATAATATAATTCAGCCTCTCGCTGTGTAATGGAAGGATGCAATTTTTATAATATAATTCAGCCTTTAGCTGTGTTATGGAAGGATGCCATGCTTTCATTGTCATTGAACCCCCAGCAGCGCTGTGGAAGGATGAGGCCAACGTGTTCTTCCTGCACCAGTTGTGTTACCTGCTGGAGGAGCAGCACCAGACCTCCTCGGACGCGGGCTCCCCCATGCGATGGACGGGCGACGAGTGTTGGCAGGTGCTGAGGACCGCCTGCGGGGTCGAGGTGTCGGAGGCCCTCGTCAGCGACGTCAGGCTGGGCAAAGACAAGTCCAACCTGACGAACTGCCTGGCCTCCCGCTACTCTCTCACTCCCGCCATAGTGGCGGCCGCCGCGCCCCCTCGGGTCAGGCCACGCCCTTACTTCCCCCGTGAGTTTCGATGGCACGCGGGCGGCGTCTGGGGTCGGTTTGGTTGTTGCTGACGTGTTGCTTGCTTCCGTTTTGACTAACTCCGACTTTTTATAGTCGTCCCTGCGTTTGTACAGGGTGTCCATAAAGTCCCAGTTCTATTCTGAGCAATAAATACTTGTAATGGTATTGGGACTTTATGGACACCTTGTATTGCTTAATGTCATAAGGTTTTGTGGTTTTCGTCCTTTTTTGACACTTGAGTGATCCTCTGACGTTTGCTTTGTAATAATAATAATAATAATAATAATAATAATATTAAATAATAATATTAAAAGGTTTGATTTGTGTGGTGTGAAACTAACCTTTGCTTGCGTGTTGAAGGTTTATGTAAAAAGAATTATTTATGGCTGCTATTCGCTTGTCGTAATATTAGCAGCCTTTTGGTGACCTGATGGTTGAAATAACGCATCTGGATACATGGATGTGTTTTGCGGTCTTCTTGCGAAGGACATTACTGTTGCCTTTTCATTTACTCTCAGTCATTGAGGTTGAGTTTGGTAGGGTATATAACATGAGCAAGAAAATGATTTAGATGGAGGATATTTTGGAAATCTAAGCCGCTCTCTCCATATTATTTGCTTCTTTGTGACGGAAGTTCTCTTCCGCATGTTAGTGATTCCTTGCTTATTACCAACTTTGTTTGAATGTTTTCGTGCACCGTCTTTATTATTGTAGTTGTTCATGTAATTACTGGTATCATTAAGTGGTGGAATTGTTAGGTGATGCCATAACAAAAAGGCCTCCAGCTTACTCGAGGCGATTGCTAAAATCTACGGTCAAATAGAGTGTTGTTTCACCGACGAAAATTAAAATGAAAACGCTATATTTTATTATAAGTAATTTTGCTGTATTGTTTAACACGTACATGACTTATTTTTCACATTTTCATTCTAATAGATAAATCGTAAATATCCTACTCTAAAATTCCTGTATCTTTAACGCAAAGCGAAAAAACTTTTTCGGACCTTTTTTGCAACAAAGTAGTAGATTGTAGGCTTACTCCCCGAGTAAGCGAAAATATAACCTCCCATTTAGGGTAGTCATTAATAGAAGGTGTCATTCGGTCCCAAAACATGACAGGTGCCTGACTCACCGTACGTCTGCAATCTCTTCTGAAATGACAACGGCTCGGTCGATTGCCTCAAAGGGATGGATGTTCTATATCTGTCAGCGTCTGAAAATGAACTCGCTTCAGTCGCTTTCTGTTGACGTTATTGTTTATAATCTTTTATTATTTACGCGCGCATTGACACTTGTTTATTTTGTGTTTGTTCGTTTGTTTCTTCGCTCTGTAATTAATCATGACAGGTATATAAATACTCCAATATCATGACGATACTCTTCGTATACTATATATACACAGACACACACTATGATTAATCTTACTGAGACCGTTCTGTAACTATTCATTGTCCTTTTTTCAAAGTAAACAAACGATTCATAGTCATTTCTTTCAACGTAAACAAACAATTCGTAGTCATTTCTTTCAGCGTAAACAAACGTTTCATAGTCATTTCTTTCAACGTAAACAAACGATTCGTAGTCATTTCTTTCAACATAAACAAACAATTCATAGTCATTTAGTCATTTCTTTCAACGTAAACAAACGATTCATAGTCATTTCTCTCAACGTAAACAAACGATTCATTGTCATTTCTTTCAACGTAAACAAACAATTCATAGCCATTTCTTTCAACTTAACTTAAACAAACAATTCATAGTTATTTCTTTCAACATAAACATACAATTCATAGTCATTTCTTTCAACTTAAACAAACAATTCGTAGTCATTGCTTTCAACGTAAACAAACAATTCATAGTTATTTCTTTCAACATAAACAAACAATTCATAGTCATTTCTTTCAACTTAAAAACAAACAATTCATAGTTATTTCTTTCAACGTAAACAAACAATTCATGGCCATTTCTTTCAACGTAAGCAAACAATTCATAGTAATTTTTTCTATGGCACGTTTCAACAATATATTATTGTTATGGGTAAATTTGCCTTAGCACAGAACTGCAGTAACCAGGTTCGCGTTCTTGGACCGACATTGGATTTTCCTTTAACAGCGTGTTGATATTTGCAGCGTGTACTAACAATAATTACGAAGTGTCTTAACTTATAAAATAAGTATGAGGGTATGTGTTAACCTGCCTTAAATGCTTGTCATTCATTTTGATGAATAATACCACACAGCCGATTATTCATAAGTTGAAGTGAAAACTACACCATAAACAGGGTATGTATTCACTTGTAACAAGTGCTTGTCAGTCATTTTGGTGAATAACTTCAAACAAGATTTATTCATCAGTTGAAAAGAAAGCCAACATAAGTATAATCTGTTTTCGCCCGTAACACAAGTTTTGTCGTTAATGTTTTTTGATGAATGACATCAAACTCACCCGTAACAAGTGTTTTGTCATTCATTTTGAATAGCATCAAATTCACCTGTAACAAGTGTATTGTCATTCACTTTGATAAATAACATCAATCTTGTCTGTATCAAG
>NC_061099.1:11872265-11889765 GCF_015104395.2 Macrobrachium nipponense
GCTTATTAAAGGCAGGCAGATCCGGTGTTTGGCAGCCGAGTACAGTATAATTCTTGGGATCTGTCATGCAATAAACGTTGTGGCCAAATCTGGCATATCAGCAGCCTTCGTCTTCTCTCGCAAGGCTGTTTGCGCGCTCACACCTACATATACCGGAGCTGGAATAGTCTTCTCTCTCTCTCTCTCTCTCTCTCTCAGCCGGTTATATGACGTTCGAGCACTCGATGACGAAAAAAGGACCCGGTTATTCAGTGGTGGCTTTTCCAATTTTTTTTATTTTTTATCTTTTCCTCTCACGGGAGAACGGAGAGCATTAACCTAGAGAAATAGACATTCATGGTATCTGTCGTGTATTTCAACTACGCAAACACACTTATCTGTATATTTACGTATATAATTATATATGATATATATCTGCTGAGAAGGATATTTGGCATTAAATGGGACGATTATGTTAGGAATGAAGACATCAGGATGAGATGGAGGCAAAGGCCAGTCAGTATCAGGCTGAAGTGGGGAAGGCTGAAATGGTTTGGACATGTTGAGAGGATGGATGGGAATAGAGACCCCAGGAGACCACTGAGTAGACCAAGAACGAGGTGGATAGACATAAATTGTCAGGGTCTTGAGGATGAAATCCATAACCTAGAGGGAGCGAAGGAAATGACTCGGGATAGAGACAGATGGAGAGGAACTGTATCAGACTTATGCCACTGGCCAGCGGCGGGAAGATAAAGTAAAGTAAAAGTAAGTAATGATATATTATATATATATATATATATATATATATATATATATATATATATATCTGAATCATCAAAAATGTGGAACGTGATGTAATATATATCATCATCATATATATATATATATATATATATATATATATATATATGACTGGTAAAAGTGTTCTGTAACAACAGAATTCCATCTAATAAAAGGAGCCCATAAAAAACACCAAAATGTAGAGAGAAAAGTACTATATTTCAGAGACTGCTGTCTCTCTCTCAGGTATATGAATGAGAAAAGTTTTACAGAAAAGGTGGTATTTATACCAAGAGATTCGTCCACAAGTAAAGCCAATTTAGGTCACCCCGCTGATAATCTTCCTTTAATCTTCTTAAGCGTGGTTGAATGAACACTGCGTCGACGATGTCGGATGTCCAATTCCCTTTTGAGATGTTCATTACCTGCTTCTCTTTTATAAGGCCGATTCCATCATTTGACTCTTGTACCGGCAGTTGCTGCTATCAAATTACACGTGACATATTCCAGTTTATTCTATGGTTATGTTCAATTATATTATTGAAATAGCCGAGTTCTGTTGTCCATACCTAACTGACCGTTTGTGTTGTATTAATCTCTGGGGAAGTGATTTACCTGTAAATCCGATGTAAGATTGGTCACAGTCCTGGCATGGGATCTCATATACCCCAGAGTCTTTGGGCGATGTCTTTGTTGGACGTTAATCAGGGATTTGGCTAAGGTATTTGGGTAGGTAAATGCAAAAGGGTTGGATTTCCCAAGGGTGTGAGTTACTCTCTTAATCGTCTCCAGGTGGGGAATTTTATTTTATTTTGTTTGGGTGTGTCTCTGGTCTTGTCTTTAGTGGGGGTCGGTAGAAAATTACGTTTGCTTTTGAATTGCTTTCTCATTATATGGTCAGGATACTTTAAAGATGAAACTAATTCGCAAGCAACTTTCATCTTTAAAGTATCCTGACCATATAATTGAGAAAGCAATTCAAAAAGCAAAAACGTAAATTTTCTACCGACCCCCTAAAGACAAGAACCAGAGACACACCCAACAATAAAATAAAAATTCCCCACCTGGAGACGATTAAGAGAGTACTCACACCCTTGGAATCCACCCTTTTTGCATTTACCTACCCAAATACCTTAGCCAAATCCCTGATTAACGTCCAACAAAAGACATCGCCCAAAGACTCTGGGGTATATGAGATCCCATGCCAGGACTGTGACAATCTTACATCGGATTTACAGGTAAATCACTTCCCCAGAGATTAATACAACACAAACGGTCAGTTAGGTATGGACAACAGAACTCGGCTATTTTCAATCATATAAATGAACATAACCATAGAATAAACTGGAATATGTCACGTGTAATTTATAGCAGCAAACTGCCGGTACAAGAGTCAAATGATGGAATCGGCCTTAATAAAAGAGAAGCAGTAATGAAATATCATCTCAAAAGGGAATTGGACATCCGACATCGTCGACGCAGTGTTCATTCAACCAACGCTTAAGAAGATTAAAGGAAGATTACCAGCGGGGGTGACCTAAATTGGCTTACTTGTGGACGAATCTCTTGGTATAAATACCACCTTTTCTGTAAACTTTTCTCATTCATATACCTGAAGAGAGAGACAGCAGTCTCTGAAATATAGTACTTTATTCTCTCTACATTTTGGTGTTTTTATGGGCTCCTTTTATTAGATATATATATATATATATATATATATATATATATATATATATATATATATATATATATAATATACTCACCACACACATATATATATATATATATATATATATATATATATATATATGTGTGTGTGTGTGTGGTGTGTCTGTGTGTGTGTATGTGAGTGTGTGTGTTTGCGTGTGTGTGTGGGGGGGGTTACGTTAACTACATCGCCTGTAACGCATATGAATCACGGTATCCTTTAATATCTAATTCACTCTACCTCGGAATTATTATATTTTCATGTATGTTAACCGAAGGGAAATTTGGTTTTTTTAGTTAAGAAGTTCGTCGGCTAATTCGTCGGCTCGTGGGCTCGAACCACGAAACCAAGAAATCGGGAGGTGCAGTGAAGCTCTTTACCCACAGGTTATATATACTTATGTATGTATATATATATATATATATATATATATATATATATATATATATATCATATATATATAGTATATATGAATATTTATCACATCACCGTGATTCATATACACACATTAAGCTACAAATGTCCTTTAATATCTAATTCGCTCTACCTAGGAATTAGGTAGAGGAGAAATCAGGAATTCAGTTAGCCGAGTCGATAACATCACTGAATTCCTGATTTCTCTTCTGTCCGCTGGGCGGTGGTTCGAACCCACGAGAGAACGAAATTATTATCAACCAAAAAGATTCCCCTTCGGTAGACATATATGAAAATGATTAATTCCGAGGTAGAGCCAATTGGATATTAAAGGACATATGTAGCTTAATGCACATAATTATGTATATATACGTAGTAGTGTCTGTGTTTATGTGTACAACTGGTTTCATCACAGAGGGGCTCAGGGTACCCCAAAATAAAACCGATACCCAATGCACAACTGAGGGTTACAAACCCACAACCAGTGATAAAACAAACTGAATATTTTCTGGGCTATCTGTCATCCTACCCGCTATTAAAATCGAGCGAAAGAGGGCGTTGTGCCGAAGTGTCCCACTTGGCCAGGAAATAGACAGGGTGGCCAAGTCGCTAGTGGTATGTTACCCCCCCCCCCCCCCCCCCCCCATCATTCCTTCCCTCTCCTCCCCCACCTCGGGTCGGGGAGGGTAGGTTCCATATGGCAGAGGTATGTAATACTCCGCTCTTCAGGTAGAGTTGAAAAGTGAATGACTAAAGTGTGTAGATTTCACTATAGTGTGAAACGTTTTCGTCCATTAAATAATTATCAACAGACTGTCTAGGAATGGAATATCATTTTGGGCAAAGGCCACGCGAAGGAACCCGTGAGGTCATTCAGCGGTAAAAGGGAAATTTGCGGTAAAAACGTCTTAAAGGTGTAACAGGAGGAAAACCTCAAAGCAGTTGCACTATGAAACAGTTGTTAGGAGAGGGTGGAAAGTAAGGTTGAAGAAAGGGAATACGGTCGGAGGTACAGTAAAAGGAATGAAAGGAGTTGCAAGGAACCTTAAGTAATGCCTACCGCATGCTGACGGCACTACACCCCTGCAGGCTAACAGACCGAGGAAGCGGGAAAGTATAGCATTTCTAAGTAAAAATCAAGACAATATGACTGGCTCTTATGCGTAACAAATCATCAAATGGTATATTTTCCTAATCCAGCTGTTTTCGTGTTAAATGAATAAAGCAATAACCACGAAGTGGTTATTCTTAAAATTCACTAGGTAAACTGTTCGTTCTCCATCAGTTCGTCTTCCTTTTATACGTCAAAGAATATCAGTTGGCCCCAAAAATAAGCTTTTGGCAACCCGACAATTTGCGTCATTGTACCAATACGTTCATTACTGATTTGTGCGACCTGCCTCCTGCCACCTGTGCGTCAGGGAATGGTAAGATTTTTTTTCAAGTGAAAATAGATAATATAAAGTGAATGCATTTTATTGAGAGCAGCAAAGTTCTACATTAAAATATGAACTTTACAAATGTTGAAACATCTTAACGTAACCCCGAGGCAGGGTAGTGTTGTCAGTGAGCCTCCCGCGCTGCCTTGTAGGCATTACTTGAGGTTCTTTGCAGCGTCCTTTCGACCCCTAGCTGCACCTCCTTTCATTTCCGCTTACTCGGGGAGGAAGCCTACAAACTACTTTGTTGCTGTTGTTGCTCTTCTTCTTCTTGTTTTTGGAGGGGTAGGAAAGGTCTATGAAAGAGTTTAAAAAGGTCTGCAAAAGGTGTTTCACGTTGAGTTAAAGATACAGGACTTTTAGGATGGGATGTTTATGATTTATTTATTAGAATAAAAGTGTAAAGAATAAATAATGTGCATTTTAAACAGTACAGAACAATTCTTTCTGACAAAAGATATTGTATTTATTTTAATTTTCGTTGGTGAAACAAGGCTCTATTTGACCGTAGGTTTTAGCACGTTTTAATTTACGTTACAAGTTAGGAATATAATGTTTGCAACTTATGCGTGAGGGGAAAATCTTGCACGTGCCCCCGAGTAAGCTGGAGGTCGCATCACGCCATCTTTGACTGCTCCTCCATTCATATTATCTTTTTGTCCACCTCACTTCCGCCCTTCTCCTGTTATTTTAAAACCTTTCTTGTCTCAATTTCCCTTCCAGCGCTGAATGACCTCACCAGTCGTAGCGCTTGGCCTTTGTCCTAAAAATTATATTCCATTCCATTATCAGATCACAAAATACCAGTCTCCTGAAAATTAGTGAATTTTTTCCCGTCTGGGCTGAAATTGCACGACTTCAAAGGTGTGAATGTCGTTGTTTTGTTATAGAGAATGGCAGCATCAGTGGAATTGATTATATAGTATATGGTCTTTTAAAATTCTTATTATCAGGGCTGATATTTGCTAACAGCTGGCCGATGTTCATATTCTGGATAAGGAAATTTCCTTATCCAGAATATGAACATCGGCCAGCTATCAGATAATATCAGCCCTGATGAGAAGAAAATAATAAGAAGAATTGAAAAGACCACATATAAAATCAATTCCACTGATGCTGCCATTCTCTATAACAAAACATGTTTGAGAGAGGGTCTCCTACCTTCAAAGAATAATAATAATAATAATATCTGAAATGAAGGAATTTATGCTTTAAGGAAAGGTCTGTGCGATGAGTCACGTACAGAGAGACAAGCAGCCCTCGAGTCGAGCGGTTAAAATAGAAAAGAATCCTTTTGCGTCAGAAGAGTCAAATCAGCCCATTTTAACCCCGGGCCAATTAGCGTAGGAATAATGGGTCTGTTAGATGGAAACAAAAACATTATCCAGGTTGATTAAAAAGAAATTTTAAAAAATGATGTTTGGTTATAAAACGTCATTAAAAACATTAATGTTTGATTGGACTACATAGTTAAAACTAATGTTTAAGTTGAAAACTTTGTTTAAAATAACGTTTGAGTCTTTAAAACGCCAATTTTGAATTAAAAACATCGTTTGATATGTTTGAGTTGGATAAAACATAATGTGTGAATTCAAAACTTTGTTTAAAACAATGCTTGAGCTGGATACTTTGTTTAAAGCAATATGTTTGATGCGAAAACTTTGTTTAAAACAATAATGTTTGATTAGAAAATTTCCTTCAAAACAGTGTTTGATTAAGAAATTTAGTTTAAAAAAATAACGTTTGATTTAAGACAATAATTTTCCTCAGCAGATAAATTTTAGTTTGAATTAAGTTAAATTCTGTATATAACAATTTGGTGACAGTGGCATTATGGTATGGATCGAAATCAAGCAAAATCAGACAGACAGACAGACAGGGAATTTTGTGTAAGCAAGATGTTGAAAAGCTGTAAGAAACAAGTAAAAAGTTTCTTTGGCGCAGTCGGGTTTTATCTGTACAGCCTATAATGCTGCATGAAACTCTCATCTACGGCCCAGTGATGGCTTGTGTTGTTGGCTGCTACAACACTGCCAAACGCACGATTATGGCTAACTTTAACCTTGAATAAAATTTCTAAAAACTACTGAGGCTAGAGGGCTGCAATTTGGCATGATAGATGATTGGAGGGTGGGTGATCACATGCCAATTTGCAGCCCTCCAGCCCCAGTAGTTTTTAAGGTCTGATGCAGCGGGTAAGGGGACAGACAAAAGGACCATCCCCCGTAGTTTTCTTTTCTCTCACCGGAAAACTTAAAAAAGGAAATTGTTGATTCGAAATATGAAATGATACAGGAACCAAACAAGAAAAGAACTTATGTCGATGTTTCATTTAGCGGCTTAGATGCCCTCAGGCTTTGCCTGCCAATTAGACGATGTTGCCATCAGAAAACTTAGGATTTTCAACCATGATTTGTACAGAACCCCTTGAGCGCTAAGTGCGGGAATGTGTTTGCTTGTGAAGACTACATGACCATGCAAACATAAATTCAAGATTAGTATGTCGCATATTTTTGGTAAGAATGAAAAGAATTTTTCCTTTTTCATGTTAGTTAGGTCAGATGGATGAACACCAGATATAATTTTTGAATGACCCCTTCCAGAATTAGTTTTTAGCATCCTGGTACAAGGGGATTTGGATGTTCATTTTTTGTATTTATTATTATTTATTATTGTTATTTTTATTATTTATTTATTATTATTATTCTAATTATTAGCTAGTAGTAGTAGTAGTAGTAGTAGTAGTAGTAGTAGTAGTAGTAGTAGTAGTAGTAGTAGTAATTTATTACCATAAATAGCTCTTATGTTCATCATTATGAATACTTATCACCGGGTATATTTCAAGTTGTGTAATGCCCTCTCTCTCTCTCTCTCTCTCTCTCTGTCTCTCTCTCTCTTTTACATAACTGACTGTAGAGACACCAAATTTATGTATGTATGTGTGTCTGTTTGAAGGCTACGTGTCGTCTGTTTATTTTAAGTTTACAAGGCTTTAATAATAGTAGACAGAAAAAAAATGGTGACTAAATAGGCAAATGAATATACACTCATGCAAGGACGTTCTTGAAGGTGACATTCGTAAGATGAGATCAGCTCGGCTGTTTGATCATTTTCCTTTATGTTTCGTCGTTCGCGTTGCGTGAGAATCTTGCATTGTTATGGAGTAGTATAGGATGGAAGATAACAATTGAGAATAAATTAGACATAACAGCGGAAGGTGAATATTTGGGAGGGTGTACCAGCTTGCTGATACACCCCATTTGATGTATATGTAATGTGTGGCAATAAATGTTTGAATGTGAACGTGATTCTGCATAAGTTTAGAAAAAGTGGGTCTTTTGAAACGACTTTTATTTCCCCCAGACAACACTGATAATATCAGAAAGTTGTCTAAGTCTGACTCTTACTATCCAGAAGGGGGTTAATGCCGTTGGTGCACCTTACGCTGTGCACTGTATACATTACTTAAGGTCCTTTGTAGCGTCCCTTCGGCCCCTAGCTGCAGCCCCTTTCATTCCTTTTACTGTACCTCCATTCATATTCTCCTTCCGTCTTGCTGTCCACCCTCTCCTAACATAGTGCAGCTGCGAGGCTGGCCTCCTGTGAAGCCTTTCAAACCTTTCTGCTCTCAGTTTCCCCTTCGGCGCTGAATGACCTCCTAGGTCCCAGAGGTAGGCCGTTGGGCTAAATTCTATATTCATTCCTGCGTCATACCATATAGAACGCAGTGTTATCTATATTTTTGTTTTCTATGATGCGTAAAACAGATAGTTTTTTTTCCATCGTTCGACCGTGAGAGTATCTGTACCAAGTTAGCAGGTTCTGCTTGATTTTATGATAAGTGCTGTGGAATTTCTATAATATTTTAATAATGCAGCCAGTTTAGGTGGAACATTTACATCAGTAAGAGAGAGAGAGAGAGAGAGAGAGAGAGAGAGAGAGAGAGAGAGAGAGAGAGAGAGAATTTGTTAAAAAAAATAAACGATTAAAAACTAAAAAGTTTTAGGACTGATAATACACAAAGGGGAGAAGACCAAGCCAGAAAAACGAGAAAACGAGAGAGAAGGAGGAAGAGAGAGGACGAGAGAGAGAGAGAGAGAGAGAGAGAGAGAGAGAGAGAGCTTGCAAAACCGACCGGTTGTGGAGATGTTTTGAGCGAGTAGGCGGAACTGGTTTTGTGTAAGGTGTAAGGTGCACACTCACGCCCCAGGAGAGAGAGAGAGAGAGAGAGAGAGAGAGAGAGAGATGTGAGTGTTGGCGTGTCCCATCCAGAAAGTGTGAGTGGGGTAGGAGGTGTATGTGCATGTGTTTATATATATACCCACTCCATTTTGGCACGGGGCATGACACTGCGGCAAACCATATTATCTTCACGGTCTGAAAGGGAGTCATTTGATAGACCTTGTTGGGGCCCCTGAGCTAATATGGAAAGTTTTTGAGTTTGTGTGTGTGTGTGTGCGCGCGCGTGTGTGTACGTATGCGTGCATATATGTGTGTGTGTGTCTGGTCCTTATTGTCTCTCATTTCTGATTGTCTGGGCGAGACATCTCTCTTCCGTGGTAGTTTCTCTTTGAGGTTATTTGTTTATGTAATGTATTGAAATATTTCAATGCTCGCTCTCTCTCTCTCTCTCTCTCTCTCTCTCTCCCTGCTTGGCCTTCTCCCCTTTATGTATTTTCTGTCCTAAAACTTTTAGTTTTTATTCTCTTTTGTGTAACGAATTCTCTCTCTCTCTCTCTCTCTCTCTCTCTCTCTCTCTCTTCTCTCTCTCTCAATCCTTACGTCCCAATTACAATGCAATTAAGCCTTTGGAAGTAATTGTCATTTAATATGTTTTGAACTTTTTATTAAAAACCCCATAATATTTCCTCCATATGAAGACGAAATAGATTTAATTTTTTTCATTTTTTATATTCGTTGATTGAAGTTTTATATTATATTTAATTTTCAGTGTTACATTGATTTGATTTTTATTTTTATATTTACTGATTTTATGGTTATTTATTTTGTTGATTTATTTTGAATGTTTATTGATTTTTTAGTTTTGTTTTATATTTAATTTTACTTTATATTTTTTATTTTTATATTTGTTATTTTATTATTTATATTGATTTATTTTTGAATATTTATTTATTTTTTATAGTAACTTTATTTCATT
This sequence comes from Macrobrachium nipponense, assembly GCF_015104395.2. Taxonomy (NCBI): domain Eukaryota; kingdom Metazoa; phylum Arthropoda; class Malacostraca; order Decapoda; family Palaemonidae; genus Macrobrachium; species Macrobrachium nipponense. The sequence goes on from NC_061099.1 coordinate 11,881,747, forward strand.
TTTTTTTCGCCTCCCTTCGCTACTTCTGCAGGTGCGAGAAGGTCGTCCTGTGTGGCGACGACTGCCTTGTTGTACTTCGTTATTGTGTGGTGATTTCCTTACGTCTTGTTACTGAGGTGTGCCAATAGATTTCTTTTTTTTTTTAATTCTCTCTCTCTCTCTCTCTTCTCTCTCTCTCTCTGAGAGAGAGAGAAGAGGTTGGTTGATAGGGCGTCTTTCGACGCATAAAATTCATTATATGTACACATACTGATATATATATATATATATTATTATAGATATATATATATATATATATATTATATATTGCAGTTTTGGTCTGTCGCTTGATATATATGTGTGTGTGTGTATATAATATTATTATATATATATATATATTGAATATATATAATTATATTAATATATATATATATGCAGTCTGCAGTTTTGGTCTGTCGCTTGATATATATGTGTTGTGTATTATATATATATACATATATCTATATAATATATATATATATATATATATATGTATGTAGTGTGTTGATTGTAATGTATGTATGTATGTATATATTCAATAAGCTTAGAAGCCAAAAAAAGAATAAAAAGTTAACTATCTAGCTATATATATAATATATATATATATATATATATATATATATATATGTATATATATATATGTATTATATGTGTGATGTGTGTGTGTGTGTGTTGATATGTATGTATGTCTGCATGGCATGTATTGGCGTGTCTGTGTATGTTTCGTGTCCAGTTCAATATCTAATTGGTTCCCCATTTCCTTATTTTTACACTAACCGTGCATTTCCCCACATTCCTTTAAATCACAAATGTGGCCATTTCTTTAGTTACGTTCCCCAACCCCCAACCCCTTCATGGCCTTGAGGAAGTTGTCTTCAGTTTGCTTGAAACTCGTTCTCCGCCGTTTGACCTTGAACCTGGTTTTGTTCTGCCTGCGTGTGTGTGTATGTATGTGTGTATATATGTACACCTTTACCTCGTGTATACATGCACTGGTCTCTCAGTCGTTTGCTGTACGCGGATGAACTAGGGTGTGGTTTTGTCATCGCTAGAAATAAATTGTTTGAAGCTGTTTTGGTTTTATATATTTTGTGTAATGTGTTCTCTGTGTTTAATGAACTTTTTTAGGCTTAGTGTATTCTACTTTCAATAGTGTTTTTATTTATTTGTCATGTTATTTTTATTGTTTTATGTTTTTTATTGTTTCATGGTCCGTCGTTGAACAAATATTATATTTAAATTGCACTCGACAAGATTGAATTGAAATCATATTTGTATATGTAAGGGATTTATTTATATGGGTATTTATAAAATATATATATATATTATATATATTATATATATATATATATATTTCAATTATTCAAGATACTTTTTTCCTAAGGTTATTGAATATAAATCATATCTGTACAGATAAGGGATTTCTAATATATCTGTGAGATATATTTTAATTTATTATTCCATGAACTTTTTTTCTAATCTTTTTTTATAGAAATCATATCTGTATGATATGATTTCTTTTGGCTTCCAAGCTTATTGAATAGAAATCGTATTTGCATAGATAAAAGATTTATAATATATCACTAAGATATATTTTAATTTATTGTCTTTACTATTCCAAAATCTTCTTGTCTTTTCTAAGCGTTTTTCTTCCCATCTAATGATTGAGCGCTAATGACTGGGTGATTGATTGATTGCGCATTCGTTAACAGGGTCGTTATTGATCCGGAAGCCAGAGAGGAGGGGGTTGGGGGTTGGGGGCGGATTCGGAAGCCAGGGGGGCGGCTGGGGGAGGATTCCCCCTGGGCCGGGGAAAGGGGGTGGACCTTAAATTGCCATCAGTCAATAGGTACAGTCGCCCTAAAAAGTGACGTAGCCATAAGTAAAAGAAAAAAAAAAAGTCTATGACAAGTTTATGACGAGTCTTCGATTTCGGAGGGGATGACATAAGCCCCCCTCCCCCACCTCTCGTCATTGTCCATTTTCTCCCCTTTTACAACCTTTTCCCCTCATTTCCTTCTTTTATTGCACTCCTTCCCCTCTCCCTTATTAGCCTTGGCCACCTTTTATCGTCCTTTCCTCCTCATCTTCTTGTCCTTATCACCCCCTCCCCTCTTTCTCCCTCCTCCCTTAACCTCACATCTGTCTCCTCTTCTCCCTCCTCCTCTTCCTCTTCCTGTCCCTCCTACTCTCACTCTTCTTCTCTCTCCTCCTCTCCCTCCTCCAATTTCGTCAGCTATTCCGAAGCCTATTTTTCCAGTGTGATTTTGTTTATCATTCATTTTGGTCTGAAGTCGATATTTTGGATTTTTCCAGTGGATTTTGTTTATTCATTCATTTTGTCTGAAGTCGCATATTTTGGATTTTCCGATTTTGTTTTATCATTTCATTTTCTGTCTGACCAGTCGCATTTTTATTTCTTTGGATTTTTCCAGTGTGATTTTGTATCATTCATTTTGTCTGAAGTCGCATATTTGGATTTTTGTTCAGTGTGATGTTTGTTTATCATTCATTTTTGTTTTATGAAGTCGCATATTTTGGATTTTTCCAGTGTGATTTTGTTTATCATTCATTTTGTCTGAAGTCGCATATTTTGGATTTTTCCAGTGTGATTTTGTTTATCATTCATTTTGTCTGAAGTCGCATATTTTGGATTTTTCCAGTGTGATTTTGTTTATCCCATTTCATTTTGTTTGGCTGAAGTCGCATATTTTGGATTTTTCCAGTTTTGTGATTTTGTTTATCATTCCTTTTCTTTGAAGTCGCATATTTTGGATTTTTCCAGTGTGATTTTTGTTTATTTTCATTCAATTTTGTTTCTTAGTCGCATTATTTTGGATTTTTCCATTTTGTGTTTGTTTATCTTCATTTTGTTCTGAAGTCGCATATTTTGGATTTTTTCCAGTGTGATTTTGTTTATCATTATTTGTCTGAAGTCGCATATTTTTGGATTTTTCAGTGTGATTTTGTTTATCATTGTCATTTTTGTCTGAAGTCGCATATTTTGGATTTTTCCAGTGTGATTTTGGTTTACATTCATTTCCGTCGAAGTCGCATTTTATTTGGATCCAGTGTGGATTTGTTTCATTTCATTTTGTCTGAAGTTCGCATTTTATTTTGGATTTTTCCAGTGTGATTTTGTTAATCATTCATTTTGTCTGAAGTCGCATATTTTTGGATTTTTTCCAGGTGTGATTTTCGTTATCATTTTTCATTTTGTTTTTGCATGAAGTCGCATATTTTGGATTTTTCCAGTGTGATTTTGTTTATCATTCATTTTGTCTGAAGTCGCATATTTTGGATTTTTCCAGTGTGATTTTGTTTATCATTCATTTTGTCTGAAGTCGCATATTTTGGAGTACCACCGACGTGGCCCTGTTCCCGCATTTCAGCCTGATTAACCTCATGTCCCCTGAATTAATCTTCGGAGGGGGGGGGGGGGCGTGGTGTTTGTCTCGAGCCTCCTTGGCACTGGTTTTGACTTTTTTCTTTCTTTCTATCTCTTAACTATGGCAGTACGAGGCTTGGAGTTTTGTAGGGACCGGTTTTTGGAGGTTCAACTTCATCTCCAAGAAAGTGACAGGTGGAGAATTTTATAATTAATTCCTTTCATTTCATATGCAAATTATTTGCACTCGTAGCACTAACTTAATGGAAGTTCTGTCTTATTACTTTATTTTCAGTCATTCGACATCAAAGTATCTTATCTCCATTAAATACTCTTATCTACCATCCCCCAAAAAAAGTATCAAAGTCCTTTTATCTCCCTTTCCCCCACCTCCCTCCCTCCCTCCCTCCCTCCCTGTCCTCTCCCTGCTTTTGTAGAATAAGATAGATTTGTAACTCAACTACTAAGATTCTTAAGAATTTGTACTCGAGGTCTTCACTCGAAGCTCATGTTTTTCATTGCCTTTATTCTCAGCTGGTTTTGTCGTAACTGTTGGTGTTCTACGTTGTCGTATCGTGTCGTGCTTCTTAGAAATTGATCACGATGAGTTATTTTCAAAGAGCTTGATATTTAGGGTGAATATCGAGGGACACCGCTGAAAGTAGGAGATAGATTCCCGTAGACATTATGGCTGCTTTGAAACTTTTCAGTGGTGCGAAAATCGCATTTATTTTCAATTCACTCGTTCGAAATTATTTTATCTGTTTTTCATTAAAGAGAACGATGATAGTTCGTTTGAGGTTTTCGTGTATTTGATTTCCTGACAATTATTTTTTTGTATCATTGATACTGATATATGTAATATATCTACTAAAGTGATGGGAGAAGGAAGTCATTCTTATTTGCAGATTGACAGATTATTCAGACATTCTTGTCATTCTCTTTATATATATCGTATATATATATATATATATAATATATATATATATATATATATATATATATATATATATATATATATAATATAATATGTATATATACATATATATATATATATATATATATATATATATATATAATATATATGTATGTATGTAGTATATACTGATTGCTATAATCATATTCTGATTAACAACATTATCTCGTCTTGAAATGGGCACACTTTTAAAGGTTATGTTTGGTATGTTTGGAATTTATTAAATGTTCATCGTGAGATCTTGAAGAAGCTGCATTTACCACGTATGTCCTTGTGTGTGTGTGTGTGTGTGGATATGAATATCATTTGTGTAAAAAAAAAATTCGCATGAACATAATTTACTCCCAAGTGTGAGTATTATTGCACATTGCTCAAACTGTTAAGCAAGTGAGCTTGACCGGATTCGAAAACAAGAGAGAGAGAGAGAGAGAGAGAGAGAGAGAGAGAGAGAGAGAGAGAGATCCAGTTTAATGTTTTCAGCAGTTCATGCAGCGTTTAGCTAATGAGGTGTATCGATAGGGAAGGTCATAAAAATTTTCTTAACAGATTTCAGAGCTTCATTTTGGAAGGATATAGATAATGACCGTTTTTCCGTGCTTGCTTTATCCTGACCATTTTTCCTTTGCTTTTTCGTCGCTTATATCAGGGAACTGCATCTCTCTCTCTCTCTCTCTCTCTCTCTCTCTCTCTCCATACTTAATCCTCTATGTAGGGCACCAGGTGCCGAGGTTCAACTCCTGTTACTTAGGAGTTAAGCAGCAGTGGCTTACGACCGGTGTGCCACTCAACCCCCCTCCCCCCTAGGAGCCCGTCTCCCTACCCTTCCCGAGTGTGTGTAGGGGGGGGAGGGGAGAAAGTGCATTTTTTACATAGCACGTGGTTTAAGAAAATAGGACAAGTGACAAAAAAAAAAAAAAAAAAAAAAAAAAAAAAAAAAAAACCAAACTCGGAAGAGAACAGGTGTAGCAAAAATTTAAAGTGTAAAGGAAATTGGCAGGGGTTGGGGGGGCGGTGGTCCCGTAATAGAAATAATCTCTCTCTCTCTCTTCTCTCTCTCTCAAGTGTTGTGTTGGCACCTCCCATTTGGAGGAAATGACTCAAGTGTGACACTTATCTTTGTTTCTGCTTGGAGAGAAATGCAGCGGCGCCTTCGATCCTTTGACTCAGTTTTGTATTTTAGAATTTTTTTTTTTTCATTTCCATTTGCGTCGACTTTTTGTGTTTTCGCTTACTCTGGGAGTAAGCCTAGAAGCTGCTTTGTTGCTGTTCTTTGTGGGGGTTGGTTGTTAGGAAAGGTCAATGGAAGAGCCTGAAAATGTCTGAAAAAGGTGTTTCGCTTTGAGTTAAGGATACAGGAATTTTAGGGTAGGATATTTATGATTTATTCATAGAGTGAAAATATAAAGAATAGATAATGTGCATGTTAAACAGTGCATAAAATTTATTTCAAATGAAATATGTCGTATATATTTTAATTTTGATTGGTGACGCAACACTCTATTTGACTGTAGATTTTAGCACGTTTTAATTTACGTTAAAAGTTAGGAATATAATCTTGCATGTCTCGTGTAAGCTGGAGGTAGGATCACGCCTTTTTTTTAACTGTCGTCTGTTAATGTTTTATCTTTTCTTAATTTAGTGCGTCATGCCGTCTGATTATTGGTATCATGTGGCATTTTCATTTCCTTTATTTTGATGGTTATACTGGGCATTATTCACGGTATGGGTATAGTTCTAAAAAGTTGATATATGCAAACATCAAGTGTACTTCATGCTTGTCAGTGTATTAGCATATATTACCCAGTTTGGCATGCATGTATTGTTTGTAAGTGTATCTATTTTTACAAATAGACATGTGATTGAAAACTACACATTAATGCTAGTTTGCACGCATGTGTGTACCTACGTTTTGTTATACATATCTGATTCAGCAATGCACATCATTGCTGGTTGACACTCGTATGTTCACAGACGTTTAATTATTCTGTTAACTTTTGCTCATTAACTTTTGTTTTTGTAGACGTTTGCTGTGAGGAATGATCGGGTGATTTGCATCTAAATACCTACAAGCGGTGGTAATGATAATTTTGACATAATCTAATCCACTCCCTTCCCTATTCTAACGATCCTAACCTAGGCTATGCAAACCTTTGCGCAAAGCGGAAGTTATCAAACTCGTCCGTACCTAAGTTTGTCCTACTCTCGAATTGTTATTTAGTGGCTAATGTATTGGCTATCAATACGATACGACACTTCCGATAGTCGATGCATGTAAACGATTTCGTGATAGCCGAGGCCTATGCGTGTCTGTTATCAGCGGTGTTGTGTATAGATTTTGGGTCGTTGGCTGTTACGTGCTAAAAGGCTGTTTAGGGTACGAGTGTGTGTATGTACATTTTCTTACTTATTTATATGTGTTTGTTTTTGTATAATCTTGTTAGCTGCGGATTGTATGGATTCAAGTTCTTAGGATGTGTTACGTGCTAAAGTGTGTGTGTGTATGTGTGTGAATGTGTGTTTACATATCCTTACATATTTATGTATGTTTGATTTTGTATAAGTTTGTTTGCAGTGGAGTGTGTGAATTTACGTACTTTAGATGTGTTGCGTATTAAAAAGGTACGAGTGTGTGTGATTGTGTGTGTGAAAGTATTTATATTTCCATACATATTCTTATATATATACAAGCAGTAAGTAGTGTTCTATAATGTTTAATTGTAAGTGTACAAATGTAGGTATATAATCGATGTTTCTTCATGTGTACTTATTAAGCTATGCATTATGCGTATCTGTGTGGTTGTGTGTACGCATGTGTGTGTATGCATTTACGTTTTCTTACATATTCATGTCCGTGTATTTTTTACGAACAAGCAGCGAGTAGTGTTCTGTTATGCGTTATACATATCTGTGGAAATGTATTCAGCATGAATATTTTCGTATACAGTAACGCGTAAATATATATACATCTCAATACTTCAAGGGGTACCATGATACATCTAGTAGAAGGCCATAATTCATTATAAAAAAAAAAAGTATTGTCATCTTCGCCGACTGGAGACTATATACATTTCTCCTGAGGAGGGATTGTACGAATAGGTGGCATTGTACCGGTTCCCGCAAAGTCGTTTGGAATGACATTGCTGTCTAATCAGCACCTATTCATTCCTCCTTTTAAACCAACAGACATTGAAGAAGCAATTTAAGAAAACGCTACAAATAATACGAACCGGACCCTCGTAACAAGGCGGGGAACCCGACCAGACGACTCCCCCCCCCCCCCCCCCCCTCTCTCTCTCTCTCTCTCTCTCTCTCTCTCTCTCTCTCTCTCTCTCTCTCTCCAGTGACTTCCAAGGAACTGTAACGACAATAAGCCGAAACGGTCTGAATCCCGTGAAAGATTTCGACGAGAGAGAGAGAGAGAGATAGGGGGGGGCGGGATGCCGCCTCCCCTCAGTGCCAGTTGGCTCTGCAACAACTACCGCGCGCCCACTACATATCATGATGCATCCGTCATCCGTACCTGAAGGGGGGGGGGGGGGGCCGGGAAGAAGGCAACCCCCCTCCCTCTCTCTCTCTCTCTCTCTCTCTTCTCTCTCTCATGAACAAAGTTGTACAGCTCGGGCGTTGCACAATCCCG
>NC_061099.1:11894765-11924765 GCF_015104395.2 Macrobrachium nipponense
CGTTCCCTAACCAGATAAGGCACGCATTTGGCGGCGCCCGCTGAAACTAGGCTGGATTTTAACTCCTCGGCGCAACGGTTCGACGGTTCACTTTCCTTTGAATTTTGGCGGGAAGACCCTCGCTCTCCCGCCGGGGGGTCTTCCAAGTTCCGCTTTTTCACGTCATTCTGGTCCTTCTTCATCTGGAGGCCGGGTTATGGAAAGAGAAGGAAAGAATAGAATTGGTTGCCCCTCTGGCACGTCATATTTCGGTAATTGCTGGGCTTCATGTGCCCAGATCAGAAGACGTAGGTTTCTCTAGTACCATTTGTATGATTTGTCCAAGGTCTAGTTGTCTCGCAGGCTTATGCTTTCTAGGGTAACTGTTCCTGGGAATATGTATATCAAAAGAGACCATTAGACTTACGAAAGAAACTCAATAAAGCAAAAACAATAAACAACACGGCAATCTGGACACATTCAACATATTGCGGTCAAACCCCCTTTCCAACCCCTGGGTAAACCCCCCGAAGTAACCCGCTTTCCTCATCCCTCAGAAGCCCCACGAATGCCGAGGCTTTTAATGGTTATGGAGTCCAACGGGTCTCTTAGTGTGCCTCTCATTCTCTGTGTGGTCACAGCTGAGAAGAAATTCGTCCCTCTGTGCTCTCTACCTTTTTGGTCAACTCGGGAGTGCCTCTCGCCAATTAGGTAGCCTGAGATGATGGCTGAGTTTCGTAGGAGTGTTCATCTCGATTAAAGTACTTATTATTCGAGTTGACGGCGGTTTTCTTGCGTGTGGTCTTCACTGCGTTCGTCTAGAGTATAGCCTACAAGAGCTTGTCGTTCCAGTTGTTCCTAATACGGTGATCTTAACGGCAAATGCTTCTGTCACAGGACATCTATTGATCTCTAAATATCTGTCATTTATTGTCAGGTTCTGGGCTCTCGGAGATTATAAGTCCGTCGCCACTTCTCTGTGGTACCTGTATGTTGACTGCATAGCTCCCACAAAACTTGAAGGCCGGTTTAAAATCTAGAGAGAAGGAACTAGCAGGCCAGTTGCAAACAATTCTTCAAATACTCCCCTTTTTTGTGATGTACAAGTTAGAATCATATTTAGAGAAGGAAACATTGATGCTTCGTATCATTCTTGACCAAAGGCTTGTGGTCGGTTTTACCCAGTGAATGAAACGCTGAATCTTTGATTTGCACTTAGTTAATGGCCACGTTAATTTTGTAGCATTATAAGAGAAGAGGAAGGGAGAATTCCCTCCTACGGCACCATTTGTCGTGGGTTTTGACGAAATTCTGCCAAGAAAAGGGGAATTGCGTTGTTTGAATACAGGTGGTCAAAATTCTCCTTTAAAATTAGATTCCGGTAAGAGAAACTGCTTGTGCTTTTTGTTGACTGATGCGCTATTCTGACGAAGTAGCCCAGTATATAAGAACCACCAGAAGAGCGTCACACACTGTTCTGAAATTTCAGATTCAGGTCAGCAAGGTACACGCGCCGCAACTAAACTTCGTGATCCGTGCTGAAGGAAACTTCTGCTGACCAAAACCTTTGAAATACCAGTGAACCCGAAAACATCCTTCAAGATGGTGCAGATGTTTTTGCCCAAAATCCACCGGATGCGACGCCGCATACGTCGTCAGATGGCCAGGCAGCAGCAGATGCTCGCAGACGCTGCTGTGTTCTTCGAGAACCCTGACGAAAACTATGGCGCCCCTGGGGAGTCCCCTGCAGGAGCGCCTCCTGTCCGAGTGAAGCAGCAGGAAGAGGAGGAGGAGCTAGATGACGAAGAAGCAGGAGGGCTTCCGGAATGCCCCGCGCACCTCATAACGTGCCCAGCACCTGCCATAGACCCAAATGCAAAACTGTCTCCACCCACGAGTCATTTCCAGCACCTACCACATAGCAGTGACCTCAGTAATGCAGGTCACCAAGGCACGCATCAGCAAGGACAGCGGGAAGAGGCAGGTTTTTTTTCACATTTTAGCCATTTTCACTTGAAGGAGTTGACTCCAAAGATAATTTTTTCACATTTTAGCCATTTTCACTTGAAGGAGATGACTCCAAAGATAAAAACACAGTGATGAATGCTCTTTTCTTTAAGTGATGTGTGGTGGATGACCCCCTTGTGTAGGAAACTTCAGAACACTGGCGGCTTGACAGATTACACAAAGCTCAGTAGCAGAGCAGTGAACTCTACCCCCCACACAACACACCATTCACCACTTTATTTTGCTTCTTGGGTATTAAGGCTCTTCCTTTCGAGTTTGTCGTCCATATCTGTTTATACCTTTTCAGCTTTTCTTCTTCTTCTTCTTCTTCTTCTTCTTCAAACATCCTTTCTAGGTGTATCCTTATTCCTCACTCTTTCAATTTTCTTTATGCCATTCCGTTTCAGTAATATATATATATATATATATATATATATATATATATATATATATATATATATATATATATATATATAGTGTAATAGCTCGGATCCCTTAGAAATAGGTCGCTAGTTGTACTTAGTCTAAGTACGTAGTGTCCACATTGGGTGGAAGTTGACGTTCATAATACTTTTTTTTTTTTTTTTTTTTTTTTTTTTTTTTACCTTTATTCAGTTTTGGTTACTTTTCTTCTTAATCGGCCATTCCTGTCTGATGTAAGACTGCCTTTGCCGAGAGGACGATTTCTTTGAATATTGTACTTAAATGTACTAGCTAATTATGGTTTTTATCAAGACTATTTCATTTGTGTTACTGTGGCTTTTTTGTGACTTGAGGCCGTGATACAACAAATGACTGTGAATATAAAACCGAATCTCTCTCTCTCTCTCTCTCTCTCTCTCTCTCTCTCTCTCTCTTTGTCTCCCCCAGACCCATGAAAGAATCGGATGCGGAAGTAGCTATTGAACCGTATTAAGGCCTTTCCTTGTGCTCTATTGAGTTTGCCATTAACGAATCGCTGAGTAATGAGATCCCTCGCTAGCACCTACAAATCTCTCTCTCTCTCTCTCTCTCTCTCTCTGAGAGACATAGAGATACAAGAGAACGAGCAAGCGGAAACGTAATTATCCGAAGAGGCACGTGACATTCCAACTGCTGTATAAAAAAAACGTACACAGACCATTAGGCGTACAAAAATACACAAAAAAAAGTTACCTATCATATGCGCTTACGCCCATTTAAAAAACAACAAAATAATGAAGATACGTACTTTTATTAAAAGTGTTAGAAAAAATATGTATTTTATCATGTGTAGGAAACCATATGTAATTTTCTTAAAAGTACAAAGTAAAGATACTTATTTTCTCATATGTATAAGAAAATGTACGTAATTTCCTTAGTATAAAAAAATATACAAATTTTCTCATGAGTATTAAAAAGTTCCGTAATTTTCTTGAAAGTAATTTTCTTGAAAGTATAAGAAAATATTCGTAATTTTCTTAAAAGCATAAGAAAATAGCCGTAATTTTCTTAAAAGCATATAAAAAATATCCCAAATTTTCTTAAGTGTAAGTAAAAATATGAATTTTCTCTTAAGTATAAGAAAATATCCGTATTGTTCTTAAAAGCAATAAGAAAAGTTACGTACTTTTCTTTCAAAAGCAGAAAAAAAGTACTTTACACAAACGTTTTATCCCTTTCTGTAACCATAATTTCCTCTTTTTAATTTACCTTAAGTTAGGAATACGATGTTTGCAACTTAGGCGTGAGGGGAAAATCTTGCACTCGTCCCGAGCAAGCAGGCGGTGGGATCACGCTTTTAGGGGAACCGTTATTGTTATTGAGTTCATCTGATTGAAGTTGATGATTGATAGACACATATCGACTTATGTGTATCAGAAAGCAGTGGTTTCGGTGTCCGTATTCGTTGGAATATTCTTTATGTTCCTTGGAATATTATCTGGAGTAATATTTATATTCTTTGGAATATTTATATTAGTTGAAATATTCTTTTATATTTTTGGAATATTATTTGGAATAATATTTTTATACTTTGGAATAATGTTTTATATTCTTTGGAATATTCTTTTATATTCTTTGGAATATTCTTTATATTCGTTGAAATAATATTTATATTCTGTGGAATATTTATATTATGTGGAATGTTCTTTTATATCGTTTGGAATGATCTTTAGATTCTTTTGAATATTCTTTTATGTTCTTTGGAATATTCTTTACACTCTTTGGAATATTTATATTCTCTGGCATATTTTTTATTTATATCCTTTGGAATGTTCTTTTATATTCTTTGGAATGTTCTTTTATATTCTTTGGAATGTTCTTTTGTATTATCTGGAACCTTCTTTATATCCTTTGGATATTCTTTTATATTTTCTGGAATGTTTATAAGTTTTGGAATATTTATATTCTTTGTAATATTCATATTCTTTGGAATATTATTTGGAATAATAATTATATTCTTTGGAATATTATTTGTAATATTCATTTATATTCTTTGAAAAATTCTTTTATATTCTTTGGAAAATTCTTTACATCCTTTGGAGTATTCTTTGCATTCTTTGGAATATCCTTTGGGATATTCGATATATTCTTTGGAGTATCGTCTACATTCTTTGGAAGGTTGAATTTCAGGACAAAGGCCCTTGAAGGCTGACTAATGTACAATATATATATATATATATATATATATATATATATATATATATTAATTTATTGCCTTCATTCACAGGAGATAATCACTTGAGTGCGTAAATGAGTTCAAAATCTTCCCTTTGACAATGCGTACACTCTCCACGTCTTCCTGTGCATCTGTTTGTTAGCTTCATTCCTATCGTCCATTTTCCATAGTTCCGTACACTGTACCGCGGTCTGGCATTTCTATAGTAGTCGACTGCTTTGAATATATATATAGATATATTCTATATATTTATATATATATATATATATATATATATATAATATATTGTATTGCTTTTCCATTTCACAGGGAGATAATCACATTGAGTTTGGGTAAATGAGTTCAAAATCTTCCCTTTGACAATGCGTACACTCTCCACGTCTTCCTGTGCATCTGTGTTTAGCTTCATTTCCTATAGTCATTTTCCATAGTCGTACACTGTACGCGGTCTGGTATTTCTATAGTAGTCGACTGCTTTGAATATTTAGATATAGATATATCTCATTCACTCTGAATGCTGCTGCCTCTCAGTTGTATTGGTCAGGGTATAAACAGGTAGATTGGGTAATTATACGAACGAATCCCGCGACGCACTATATGGCCCATGGTCCGGCTAATCAATATCGTTGATAACCCCCTCCCCCTCCTTCCACTTTACACCTCCCGGCAGTGGGCGCCGCCCCCTCTCTCCCACCTCTCCATACACTGGTGCGTGTTATCGCCAAAGAGAATAATAGCCTTGTTTTGCCGTGACTGTTTCTTGGTTTTGCTGAAAGCTCTTGGTACCCTGAGCTGCCAATTTTGTTACTTTTATCATTTTTCTTCTGTTCTGTTTAACATGCTCGTTATTTATTTTTTTACACTTTCATTCTAATGAATAAATCATGAATATCCTATCCTAAAACTCCTGTAACACCTTTCTCAGACCTTTTTAGGCTCTTCCGTAGACCTTCCCTACCTCCCCAAACAAGAACAACAACTCCCCCGACTAAGAGGAAATGGTCCATGAATTATAGACAACCGGAAGTGGTGATGTTTGTCCCATTCGAGGTAGTCTGCATCTCCGCCGAGTTGAAGATATCTGTATTAATATAAAACGGTTCATGAAGATTCGCGAGACTGTTCAGAAGTGATAAGTGGGCCACATGTGTAGGATCTGATGCGGTGAAATTTTGTTCACTGAGGATTTTAAAATTTATTTAAGAGCAGTGACCTTTCTGATAGTGAATGTCCTCTGGCAAGCTTAAGTTTACTGATTGTTTTATTGTTACTTAGAATGTGAAAGACATTAAAATCTGCTAGAAATGGTATTATTATTATTATTATTATTATTATTATTATTATTATTATTATTATTATTATCATTATTATTACTAGTTATGTTAAAAACGAATGGCAGAATTAAGCGAGTTGATTTTATGTATTGTTTTTTCTATATAAAAACTCGCTTAATTCTGCCATTCTTTCTAACTGCATTTGCCTAAAAGAGGGTCTTCTACCAAAATATTGATGATTATTATTATTATTATTATTATTATTATTATTATCATTATTATTATTATTATTATTATTTCAGCCTGGGCGTATGCCTGGCGTGAGGCTAATTGTTATATTATTACTTAAACTGTAAAAGACATAAAAAATTATTATTATTATTATTATTATTATTATTATTTCAGCCTGGATGCCTGGCGGGAGGCTAATTGTTGTATTGTTACTTGAAATGGGAGACAAAATCTATTATTATTGTTGTTGTTATTATTATTATTATTATTATTATTATTATTATTATTATTATTACTGTTATTTTATTAAAAGTAATGGCTACTTCAGCAGCATTACACTTGTAGAGATTCCTCTCTATTTTCCGAATAGCGGCTTTTTCCGTGCTACTTAGACAGGCTAGTAGAGCGCCTATAGAGGTCATGATCAAATACAGAGTCTAAATTGGTGTATATATTTGAATTTTACAGATAAACTATGATACCATAGTTATCAAAGTCATTAACGATATCTCTCTCTCTCTCTCTCTCTCTCTCTCTCTCTCTCTCTCTCTCTCTCTCTCTTTCTTGAAGCAGCGAGCTTTCGTCGGAGCTGCCAGACATCCTCGGGCTGGGAAGCTGAGGGTGGACTGATCTGAAGCTTGTTGTTGTTGTTGTTGGAGATTAAGCCAGCCTTGTGCTGGCACGGGCTCTTGCTCCTAGAGCAGCCCGTAACTGGAATATCTGTAAAGATACAAAAAAACACAGCTTTGGCGGTTAGTTTTGGAAAGGAGATAGGGTGACAGGCAGGATTGCAACCCCTTTGAACCTTACGGTACCCATCAGTAGGAGAGAAAGTTTTATAGCAGTGAGACTCAGCCTAGCTGAAGAGTGCTGAGTAGGAAGAAGGAAGCGAGTTTTAGTTTGAGGGAAAGAAGGCGTTACCTATAAACATTTTAGGCGCAATATATATACATGTGTGTAGCATCTGAAAATATTGCAATATATATCAAACAACATTAAGCAAGTATTATAGTATATATCATGTTCATGCATACTCACACTTATACATATGCTCCCAAAGATGTTTTATGACTCCCATTGCAACCAGTGAAGTAGAGGGTTTGTGCTTTGTTGGTGGCTTTCATTGTTTTTTTTTTTTGTTTACAAGACACTAGGAGATTCCCATGTGTCTATGGAGAAATGCCGTGTGATTCATCCTTTTACCTGGGAGGTGGTGGACATTAGGAGATCCCATATGTCCCCTATGTTATTTAAGATGTGTCTGGTGATCTGTGCGGTGTCAGCTCTATTTCAGTTAGGTTTGATCTGTAAGATTGTGTCTCTGGGCAGTCTAGTAGGTAGTGTTCGAGGGGCTGGATTTGCCTCTCGGTCACAGTACTGACATAGCCTGCCCTCATTTCCTATCATTTGCCAGGTGCAGAGGTATCCTAGCCTTAATCTGTGCGTTGTGATTGACTGAGAGTTTTCTAGTGGTTTGTTTTGTGATGTCATGCGGCGTTAGATTTGTGACATCCACATACCACTTGGACGTCCTTGACTCTTGTAGGTAGTGACGTCGTACTTCACTCTCTTCTTGGAGTTTGGCATAGCTTTTTGCCATTTCCTTTAGGTGTGTTATGGATGGTTGCACTTTTATGCTTACTGTACTGCAGCTGAGGGCACTTTTGGCAAGGAAGTCAGCTTCATCATTTCCCTGGATTCCCACATGGCTGGGTATCCAGTTTAGTGTGACTCTCCTGCCAGCAGCTTGATGTGAATTGCCAATGATTTTATGGCTGTTATCAGTGTCACATTTTCTTTGGATTTGGTCGCTTTGATAGCGAGTATTGCTCCTTTGGAGTCATATGCACTGTTGTGTGTCCTTCTTTTAAATTGGAATTTTCTAAGGCTTTTTAAGATTGCCATTAGTTCCGCTTGTAGTATGGAGGCATTGTTGGATAGCCTCCAGCTTCCTTTGAAGTCTTGGGCAGCCACTGCTGCTGCAGTTGCTGGAGCTTCTGTGTCAACTGAGCCATCAGTGAATATATGTTTTCAGCTGCTGTGTTCCCGATTGCTTCTTCTGCTGCAGTTTTCATTTGTGCTGCTGTGCACAGTGCTTGTTTGCCGGTAGTATTGTGAAGTTATACCGGATTGGGTCTTCGACCCAGGGAGGTGGTTTTGGTATCCCTCAGGTGGGACATCCTTTGTTATGTGTTTCACTGTGTCCTGCATACCCAGTTCTCTCAGTGTCTGGAGTATACTGCCCGCATAGGTTTTTTGGCGGGTCTAGTTCTTCGTGCAAGTTTATACACGCTTGCATTTTGTTTTTGTGTGGTCCATTTCTGTCGTTTCTGATGGTTTTGCACAGAATGGCAATATTTCTTTGGCCTATCCTGCTTGAGAGACTGCAGTTGTGTCTCTGCCCTCAAGAGACAAATTCTTGTCCACATTGGGGCTCCAAGTATGAGTCTCATTGCGTTGTTTTGGATGACTTCCAGCCTCTGCTGTTGATCCTTTCTGAGATTTGTCAGGACTGGTGCTGCGTATTCTACTTGTGCTCTGATGGTTTGTATGTAGAACCTCCTGAGCAGATGGTATGTCGCACCTTCTTGCAATGATGTGATTTTCTTTAGGGCATTAAGCCCTATTTTTGTTTTGGCTTGGAGGAGCTGTATTTGCTTCTCAGGAGATAGTGAATCTGCAATGCAGACTCCCAGATATGTGTAGCTATCCACCCAGTCTATGACGTCTCCTTTCAGTAGAAGGTTGGGTGGATTTTGATCATGTTTTTATTGCCATGGCTTTTGTCTTATTTCTGTTGATTTTGAGTCCCAGTTGTGTGCACTTGTCCTCAAGTTTTTGCAAGGCATTTCTTGCATCTTTTGGAGCTGTCTTTGAGGGCCGGAGCTGACGATGCAAACATCGTCAGCATATATGAAGACCTCTACTCCTTGTGGTAGCTCGAGACAGGCTACATTTTCCATAAGGACATTGAATAAGAAGGGGCTTAGAATTCCCCCTGTGGAGTGCCGTTTTCAAGAGAGTAGTATTCTGACATTCTGCCTTGGAACACTACTCTTGCTTCTCTGTCTTGCATGTATCCTTTTGTCCATGTAAGCAGGTTGCCCTTGATCCTCTTTCTGACTAGGGAGGAGAGGATGGTTGCTGCATTGGCTAATTCATATGCCTTTTCTAGATCTAAGAAGACCCACTATGGATTTTCTGCCATTTATGGCACTTAGCAACATCTGTAAGGCACTCATGGGTGCCTACTCCTTCCCTATAGGCATAGAGCCTATGGATGTAGGGGCCCTGCTTTCCATAGTAGTCTGTTCAGAACCATTCTTTCTGCAACTTTTCAGTGCAGCTGATGAGGGATACGGCCTATATGCGCCTTCCTCTTTCGGCTAGGTATTGGTTGTGTGTCTTGCTGTTGCCATTTCTTTGGCCTGGTGTGCTCTGCATATGTCCTGTTTACCAGGAGTAGATATACCTGTTTGGCAGGGTCTCCCATGTGTCTCAGCATGCTGTAAGTGATTGCATCTGCCTCCAGGGGCTGTGTCTCTTTTCCCCTTGCTGAGTGCACTGTTTAGTTCTTCCATAGTGAAGGGTGTGTCTGTGTCATCAGGTGAGTTGCAGGCAGTATTGATTTCCCTCCATCTTGCTGGGGAAATTTCATTTATTTTTTCCCGTGTTGTTTGTTTGGGAAGGTTGTGGGATTTTTGTCCTTTCTGCAAAGTTTCTGGCTATATTGTCAGCTTCTTCTTGTGGGTTGGGGTGGATGCTTTGCGCTGTTCTTCCTTTCCCTGCAATTTTTGCAAGGATCTCCAGATCGGTGGGTTACCTGGAGTTTGTCTGCTGATGTTTGCACACCAATCATACCATGCCTGTTGTTTAATTTCTTTTGTCTCTTCAGTTGCATGGGCTATTACCTCTCTGAGAAGTCTGTGCATCTATCAGATGGTTCCCGTCTGAAGAGTTTCCGCACTCTGTTTACTCTGGCATTGAGTTCTTTGACCCTTTCACAGTAGTACCATGCATCTTTGTGATCGATCTTGGATCGTTTGATCTTTGGCATGGACATGTTTGCTGCCTCTCTGAGTTTGCTGATGAACTCTTCATAGAAGAGTTCTATATCGTTTGCAGGGTTTTCAAGGTAGTTCCTCGCCCATCTCGTCATTATGGCTTCAAATGTAGCCCAGTTTGCAAACTTGGGGTTCCATCTTTCTGGTGGCGGTGGTATGGGGGGCAGCTTTTTGAGCCGTAGGCCAATGTCAATGGCTATGTGGTCGCTTGTGAGGGTCTCGTGCAGCTTCCATGTTGCTTGCTCCTTTAGGGCGGAGTTTGTGAAGGTAAGATCTAGTCTTCCTCCTTTTAGGTGAGTTGGCTCTCCACTGTTTAATAGGCACACCTCTGGGAATTCACATGATAACTGGTGTAGATGTCTTCCAGTTGTGTTTGTTGTGTAGAGTTCAGGCTTGGGTGATGTGCATTGAAGTCTCCTCCAATTAGTGTGTTTTCCTGTGTCGCTGCACTGAAGAGTGCTTCCCTTCGAATGTGTTGTCCCGAGCCCTGTATATGTTGTGTACCGTCAGTGTTGTGTTTGCAAGTGTGAGTTTTACGCTGAGTGATTCTACATCATCTCCGCAAGGGATGTTGTCTACCTTCTTTGAGGGGATTGTGTTTTTAACTAGATTAGTCCTCTTTTAGTGTCTGTGTATGGTGTTTTGTACACTTTGTACCCTTTAAATGAAAATTTGGCATTTTCCCTTACAAGTGTTTCTTGTAACATTATGATGTCGTAGTTATTTGTTTGTGTGTGTGCTTGCAGGAATGCGTATTTATTGTTTGCACTTAGTATGTTCCACTGGAGGACTTTTATTGTGTCTGTGTCTCTGCAGTCATTTGTGTTGTTGTTGTTTCCTAGTTCGTCATTTGCACTTGATGTGCCTTGACTACCAACTCTGAGGTTGGCCCTGGCACTGGAGATGTACCTGGTACTATTACTTGGAATGAAACTGACACCGGGTGTATTTGTAGTGCCATTTGCACTGTTGTTGTTTATTAGTGTAGGCATGGTGATGCAAAGAGTCCTCTGGACGTCCTTATGCACTTGTCAACGACTTCTTTGGCTATTTCCTCTGAGAAGTTTGATCCTGTTAGTTCTGCAAACTTGAATAGCATTTGCACCAGTAGATTTGTGAGGTCTTGAGTCTGTGCGATATATTTGTCTTGTTTTAGTTCTGGGCGAACTTCAAACCTGTTGCTTTGTGGGGTGGGAGGAGGAGGGATGGGGGAGACTGGGTTATATGGTTTGGCTTTTGGGCAGCCAGGAACAGTGGAGCTAGTTTTTAGGATTTGGAGTGAGGAGGATTTGTCGGGTTTCGGGAACAGGAGAGGTTAGGATGTATGTGTTGGTCGGCTTGGCCGATTCTGAGAAGCTGATTTTCCTTCTAGTGTTTGTTTATTTGTTTCGTTGGTGGTGGTGTTGGTCTGGGTGTGGTTTGGGGAGTGTTTTGTGTTCCTTTTTCTGAGTTTGAGGCTGACTTTGAGTCCTGTTGGGTCTAGGCCCTCCAGCTGCAGCAGCATAGGACTGTGTCTTATGCTGGGGGTGTGTGTGTGTGTTTTTTGGGGGGCTTGTTGCGACCCCCTAACTGCAGCAGCAAAGGACTTTGATCCCTGACTGGGTGGTGGGAGCTGCTGTTGTGTGTTTGTGGTCTGGTCTGTGTTGGTGTGTGTCCAGGGAGGCTCCGAGGTGTGATTCCTTTAAGAGTGTCTATCTTCTGTAGCCTTATCGGGCATTTTCTGTTCCACGCATGGTGGTTCCCCTTGCATGCGGGGCATCTGGCATTTGTTTGTTTCTTGTCCATTCTTAAATTTGTCTGTGCAGAGTTTTGTGGGATGTCTCCCACTACATACACCACAAATGGCTTTGGCGGTGCAGGCACTGCTATGGTGTCCGTACCTCTGACAGTTAAAGCACCTCAGAGGTTCTGGTGTGAAGTCCATGGTGGGGAAGGAGCCCCACATGCCAAGGTTCAGTGACTTAGGCTGAGGTCCTTTCCATTCTACTAGGACTTTGCGGGTTGGCTGGGGGTTGGGTCCTTTTGTATGGCATCTCTCTGCTTTGATTACCCTGGGATTTTCCAGAATAACCTTGGTTTCAAATTGCAGAGGGTAATGGCATAATATAAATCTGCAGGGTTTGTCGTCAGGATTGAGGAATTTAAAGCTGGCAGGATTATTTTTCATATATTCATTTGTATTCAGGTCTGAGGGTATTGCAAACAGTTCTCCCCTGGTGGTGGGTCTTACCTTGAACAACTTACCCTTCTTTTCGAGGTCCTTAACGAATTCATATGCACTGGTTCCTGTTGGAGGAGTTATCAAGTTATTTTCCATGTGAGGGTGAAGGTGCTGCTGGTGGTCCTTGTTTGCGTTTGTTCCTGGTGACAAGCTGGAATCCATCATCTGTGTCCATGGCAGGGGGGTTTTCCTTGTCCTCTTGAGTGGCTGTGGTGGATTCTTCTTCGGAGGTGGAGGAGTCTAGGCGAGGTCTAACTGCTTCAGGGGCATCTGAAAAAGAGGAAGAAGAAGACGTTGTCCGTTTCCGGTTCTCAGGTGCTTCTGCAGTGGTGGGTGTGGGCTGGGTTACTTGGTCCATGGCTGCATTCGTCTTCGTCTATCTGTGAGGGGAGATTGAGGAGAGAGAGGAGTAGGGAGAAAGAGAGGAGACGAGAGAGAGAGAAAGAGAGAAAGAGAGCAGGAGAGAGAGGAGAGAGATGGAAGAGGAGAAATGTATGTGTATGTGTGTGTTGTTATATTTTTATTTTGCCTGAAGGGCCTAAACCTGGTTTATGGGAGACACCAGCCTATCGTTCCTGTGCTACTTGCAAATAAGGATTGCGAGAGTAGAAAGTTTTTGTCCCTTTGACCCTGCTTCAATCAGAGTTTTCAGACCCCAACGGCTACCGAATTTTAGGCAGGAGAGACTGTTAGTAATGGAAAATTATTTGAGAGAGAAAGATGTCATATGAATTTTCCTTATAAAATGTGAGAGAGCTCTCTCAGAAGTATAATTCTCGGTGTCGTCGTCAATCGCCGAAAGTTCCGCCGAAAATCGCTGGAAATCTCGCCGCTATCGTCGACTGGGATGGCGCTATCGCTCGCTGTCGCTCACGTTCGCCAGAGAAGGTCTCAGAAGAGATGTTACTGCTACGGAGGCCGAGCAGCAACTGATCTTGAAGCGGTGTCCGTCCTCGTTTATATTTGGAGTTGACAGCAGGGGGTCTGCCCCATGCTGATCTACTATTGGCTGGTGGCGGTAGGTCTTCGTTTTCATTGGTGGCTTGAACCGGGTCTCAAGCCACTTTCCACGCGTTGATGGTTGCGATGCTGTAAGTCCTGCAGCCGCCTAGACCTCCTTAGCGGCGCGGTTACGTCGATGGGCGTTTCGCTACGCTGCGGGACGTCACGGCTAACTTGATTATGGTTGGCTGCAGGAGTATCTTGTTCGGGGGCGTTGTCTTCCGTGGAGTTGTCGTGCTCGGTGGTGTCATTGTTGGTGGCAGGTCTTCTCATACTCGTAGGGAGGAGAAATTCTTCCTGCGTCGTATTTAGAGTAGGTTTCACTTGCTGGATGAGAAGCGCCTCCAGCAGGCGTAACCGACGGGCATCAGGGGCCTTCCCGATGATCTTCGTGTTTTGGATGATCACATCCCGGGAGATGGCCTCTTGATGTTTGGTGCGTGCGTGATTCTTGATAGCCCCCTCTTGGGCGTGACAGGAGAGTCTCTTCGACAGGCGCATGGTAGTCATACCAACGTAGGCGCCGCTACAACCGCGGACTGGGCATGTATATTGGTACACCACATGCGTCTGCTTCAGGGGGTCTCGTACCTGTGGAGAGGGGTTATTTTTCATAATAAGGTCGCGCGTCCTCCGATTCTGGTAGTAGATAATTAGGTCGATATTTTTGGTGTCGTCGGTCGGGGATACATTTTCAGAAATAATTTTCTTAACTGAGTCCTCTTCTTCACGGTAATGAGAACTCATGAAGGCTTTAAAAAATATTACTGTTATTATTATTTTTTGGGGGGTTTATCACAGTCCTCCTTAGGAGTCCATCACTCTTCTTACTATGTGCGTCGTTTCTAGGAACACATTCTTCTGCATGAGTCCTGGAGCTACTTCAGCCTCTAGTTTTTCCAGATTCCTCTTCAGGGATCGTTGGATCGTGCCTAGTGTTCCTATGATTATGGGTACAATTTCCACTGGCATATCCTTCTTATTTCTATTTTCAGGTCTTGATACTTATCCATTTTTTCCCTTTCTTTCTCTTCAACTCTGGTGTCCCATGGTATTGCGACATCAATGAGTGATACTTTCTTCTTGACTTTGTCAATCAACGTCACGTCTGGTTATTTGCACGTATCACCCTATCTGTTCTGATACCATAGTCCCAGAGGGTCTTTGCCTGATCGTTTTCTATCACTCCCTCAGGTTGGTGCTCGTACCACTTATTACTGCAAGGTAGCTGATGTTTCTTGCACAGGCTCCAGTGGAGGGCTTTTGCTACTGAATCATGCCTCTTTTTGTACTGGTTCTGTGCAAGTGCCGGACATTCTCTTGCTATGTGGTTTATGGTTTCATTTTTCGTATTGCACTTCCTACATATGGGAGAGATGTTATTTCCATCTATCGTTCTTTGAACATATCTGGTTCTTAGGGCCTGATCTTGTGCCGCTGTTATCATTCCTTCAGTTTCCTTCTTGAGCTCTCCCCTCTGTAACCATTGCCATGTGTCATCGCTGGCCAGTTCTTGAGTCTGTCTCATGTATTGTCTGTGCATTGGTTGGTTGTGCCATTCCTCTGTTCTGTTTGTCATTCTCCTGTCTGTATATTTCTGGGTCTTCGTCTACTTTTATGAGTCCTTCTTCCCATGCACTCTTGAGCCACTCGTCTTCACTGGTTTTCAGATATTGCCCCAGTGCTCGGTTCTCGATGTTGATGCAGTCCTCTATACTTAGTAGTCCTCTGCCTCCTTCCTTTCGTGTTATGTATAGTCTGTCCGTATTTGCTCTTGGGTGTAGTGCTTTGTGTATTGTCATATGTTTCCTAGTTTTCTGGTCTATGTTGCGGAGTTCTGTCTTCGTCCATTCCACTGTTCCTACACTGTATCTGATTACTGGTACTGCCTATGTGTTTATGGTTTTTATCATATTTCCGGCGTTGAGTTTTGACTTGAGAATCGCCTTGAGTCTCTGCATATATTCTTTCCTGATCGTGTCCTTCATCTCTTGGTGTTTTATATCCCCTCCTTCCATTATTCCTAGGTATTTGAATCCTGTCTCATCTATGTGTTTGATATTGCTCCCATCTGGTAGCTTTATCCCTTCAGTCCTTGTTACTTTGCCCTTTTGTATGTTAACTAAGGCACATTTTTCTATTCCAAACTCCATCCTGATGTCCCCAGATACAATCCTTACAGTCTGGATTAGGGTATCTATTTCCTTGATGCTCTTACCATACAGCTTGATGTCGTCCATGAACATCAGATGGTTAATTATTGTTATTATTATTATTATTATTTTAGCCTGAAACTATGCTTGGCGTGAAGCTAATTGTTATATTGTTACTTAGAATGTAAAAGGCATACAAATCTAGTATTATTATTATTATTATTATTATTATTATTATTATTATTATTATTATTATTATTATTATTATTATTATTTCAGCCTGGACCTATGCCCGGAGTACGTCCCCCCATGGGAGGAGCCGGGGGTATTGTCCCACCCCCTCAGACCAAGGGCTCCGGTGCTATGGGCATCATTATGCCCCTCTACACCGTGGGTATTGTTGTCTTCTTCGTGTACACCATCATGAAGGTAAGTGACATGTGAGGGAGTGATATGTTGAGGCTAATTCTCTCTCTCCTCTCCTCCTCTCTCTTCTCTCTCTTCAAAAGATTCTCTCTCTCTCTCTCTTCTCTCTTCTCTCTCTCTCTCTCTCTCTCTCTCTCTCAACAGAATTGCTCTCTCTCTCTCTCTCTCTCTCTCTCTCTCTCTCTCTCTCTCTCTCTCTCTCAACAGAATAAGGAATAATTCTTTGAGGAGTATTGTCTTCAACCTTCCCGTTTATTTTAATTCGAGATTTTATTTCGTTTTTTATTATTAGATGTAGTTGTGGTGGTAGTTTCTGAAACTATGCAAACCTATTGAGATGCGAGAATATATAGAGGGTGGCAAGAGAGTCTATTTATTGACTGATGGTGACATATGTATAGATCTTTGTCTTGTATATAAAGTAAGATTTCCTTAAAATTTAGTGACGTTCTTCCGTGAGCTGATGGAATGAGTAGCTGCTTAGGAGACTGATTAAAATGAGAACACAGAAGAGAGGCAGAGCTGACTGATGCAAGAGTGGAAGGAGATGATATAGGACTTTTGTATGTCTTTCCTATGGTGAATTTGAGTTATGTTTTATAGTACAATTTTCCTAATTATGGTTCGTCACTTAGTTTGCTTGCTTGTTATGGAATGTAGTACCTAGAGCAAATACAAGACGTAAATACTTATATTATATATATATATATCTATATATATATATATATATATATATATATATATATATATATATATCTTATATATATATATATATATATATATATGTATATATATATATATATATATGTTATATGTATATATATAAAGTAATAAAAGTCCACACTTATATGTAAGCTGTGTATTAAAAAAACTTTACAAGACAGGAGCTATCATCTACTTGAGCAGTAGTGAAAGCTCTTGTCTTGTGAAGTTTTTTAATACACAGCTTATACATAAGTGTGGACTTTTATTACTTAAAATACTCTAATCACGATATTGTGCGTTTATATATATATATATATATATATAATATATATATATATATATATATATATATATATATATATATGTGTGTGTGTGTGTGTGTGTGTGTGTGTGTGTGTGTATATATATATATATATATATATATATATATATATATATATATATATATATATATATATATATATATATGAGAGTCTTATCACATCATCGTAATTATATAATATTGATTCGTTCCCTCAGTTCATATTGTTCCCCCCATCGGACTTGGTTCTCAAACTTAGTCTCTTACACAGCACCCGCACTGCACCATAAGCAAAGTTATATTTGAGTGCCTTCTTACGTATATACATTCACACATAATTGGCTTCCTCGTCCTCGTCTGTCGAGCGGCTATGTGGCCTCCCTGTCTTGGGAAGGAAGAATTTCCGCCTCGGATTTACAATCCCCTGGTTTTGTTGACACTCCTCCACCTCCTTGCTAAATCTTCTTCTTCTTCTTCTTCTTCTTCTTCTTCTTCTTCTTCTTCTTCTTCTTCTTTGCCTTCAGTTTTTCCAATGTCTATATGGGGTCGCTGTTTCTAGTCAGCCTTCTCCACCTTCCTCTGTTCTGTACATCTTGTTCTCCACTACCTTGCTAAATATGGCTCATACTTCATTTTTTTTTTCACCTACATGTCTGGTTTCAGGAGAATATAATTATGAATATACTAACTGCATTATTCTCACGGTGCTACTCCAAAAACATAATGAGGTTCCTATCGTCTTCCCCTCGCAAATTTCATCAGATTTCAAATGGATGATTATCGAATGTGCTATCATCAATGGTATTATTTTACCTCCACGATAAAGCTGTTAGAAGTTCTGATATCTCTTTGCTACTTGTCGGCAAGAATGTCATTTTCACTTACTCTGGGGGTAAGCCTACAAATTACTTTGCTGTTGTGTTTGTTGTTGTTCTTGTTTTGGGGGTAGGAAATGTCTATGGGAAAAAGTCCTTAAAAAGGTCTTGTCAAAGTGAAATTAAGGTTTCGCGTTGAGTTAAAGATACAGGAATTTTAGGATAGGATATTTATGATTTAATTTGAGTGAAAATGTAAAAAAAATTAATAATGTGGACGTTAAAGAGTACAGAACAATTATTCCTAATAAAATATAGTGTATTTATTTCAATTTTCGTTGGTAAAACTGAAACAAGGCTCTTGTGTTTGGCCATAGATTTTAGAACGTTTTAATTCAAGTTAAAAGTTAGGAATGTAATGTTTACAACTTACGCATGAGGAGAAAATCTTGCTGGGTCCCGAGTAAGCTGGAGGTCGAATCAAACTTGTTTCCTTTATTCCCACGATACTCTCGTGGATGAAGTATATTTAAGATGGAATTCTGAAACAGTAGTCATTCCTACTCGGGAAGTGCAGATAGAGGCTGCCCAAGAGCAAGAGCCTGTGCTGGCATAAGGCCAGCTCAGACTAAAGCAACAGGTAATCCAGGAAGAGCCTCATCTGTTCTTCGTCCTGCAGGTGCTGTTCAAGAAGGGTCAGGACGACGACAAGACCCCGAAGTTGAAGGACTTCGGCCTCGACCCCGAATACCGGAAGTACGTGTTCGCCGAGGAGTACCTGGACAACACGGACATCTCCACCAAGGACCAGATGAGACGCCAAGCTCGAGAGGAGTCCCGAAATCGCAAGAAGAACCAGACGACTGAGGTCCCACCCGATACCAAGATAGGTGAGTCTGTCGAGGCTGGGAAGGGGGTGAAGGTTGGGTGCTTTTGCAAGATTTGGTTAATCATTTCAGAGGCTAAACTTTTGGATTTGATAGATTTTGGAGTTTATCGTCTGTTGCTGGATTAGGCCCAAAGTCTTTAACACCACCACCTCTCAACCCTTGATAAACATTGTTTTTTTTTTTTTATCCCCTTCTGGATTAGGACCAAAGTCACTGAACAATTTTCACCATGCATATTATACTTCCTCAGGATTGAAAAGGGTTAATAGACTAATTACCACCCACTGTGTTGGAGTTGAATGAATAGCATGTGTATTTATACATATTTTGAATTGCAGGGTATTTTAAAGAACCTCAAGGAATACAATTATTATAAAGTTATTTACTGGTGGTGAAGTTGCCTATAAGTTTTTCAGTTTTAGATCCAATTTGCTCGTTGGTTGTGTTATTCTGTAGAGCAACAATTCACTTGTACATTATTTTCTCTTCCTCCTCATTTAGGCAAAGAAAGATCATTATTCTGGTCGTCTGTATGAAATATAATTTTTACTCTGTCATATACATGTCATCAAGGGATAATAGGCCAAGGATTTTTAAGTCTGTATTGTTATGACACATTTGATCTTCTCACAGTCCATATGTTTAATCTTTCCCTGCTTAGGTTCCTGTTCAGAATACTTTACAGCGGTATTTCATGGATGACTAACTCTTTCCAGTTTGATTTTGAGTATGTTTCATATTCTAATCTAAAGATATCAATTGTGAGACTATTATAATAATAAGAGAAAATGTTGTTTATGCTGTACTCAGCAGTTGACAAAGATACTCATTAGCATAACACCGCATTTTGAATCCATTTTGTATCTTGGAAAGCATTTCACAGAGTCAAACATTATACTCAGAAGAATGACTGCATCACCATTACTGTTTTTTTCTAAGTTTATTGTATGCAATTATGTTTGTGTTGGACACTGTTTAACAGGTCTTTTGTCTGAAAATGCCATAATTTTTCTCATCTCTTGTGATGTTTCATATATATATATATATATATATATATATATATATATATATATATATATATATATATATATATATGTATATATATATACCTATATATATATATATATATATATATATATATATATATATATATATATAATATATATATATGCCATCTTTTCTATGCCTGACCCTATTGTTTAATATATTTATTTATGATCAACATTCTTCCCGAACACGTGTTGTGAAATTTACCTTTTTTTTTTTCTCTCTTTTTTTTTTTTTCCCTCCACAATGGTCCCATGTATGAAGTATATCAGATCCCCATCTGAAAATACAAGAAGGTACACCAAGACTTTCAACTTTTATTCCAAAGTTGAAAGTGGGATAAAAGTTGAAAGTCGTGGTACCTCCTCTGGTTCACTTTCTGTACGAATTTGTATTTTTCTTCCCAAATATAAAGCTGAGGGGCTCTTAATGGACCAAGGCAGAATGGATACCCAGGGCAAGAAACTGGGTATGTTACCTTTAATAAAGTTGCCTCCCTGCTTCAGAATGGTCTCCCTTGCTCCTAGTTGTACCTTACCAATTAAGGAAGCAGGTGTTGCTTTTTTCCCTATTTTATTTTCAGCATTATTATATGAAGAAATTATTGTCGTATATTTATGAACTATGTAACTATTTAGCCTTGAAGCTTCATTAGGTATTTGACCATCAACGCTCCTTTGTACAATTATTTTTGTAATCTTGCCAATGGGTGGAATTCTAGACGGATATTGAAATTTCTGTATTCTGAGACGTTGGAAGCACTTGTCTGAAAACATCGTTGTAGATTGTATGGGAATCTCTCCATTGGAATAAAACAGGCATAACCTTATAGAACTATACTCGTAGCTATGAAACAAAATATATCTGGTGTGGCTTTGCATGCACACAAGTGGTATTTAAGGACAACAGAGGTAAAAAAAAGGTTAAATAATTTCATCACTACCAATATTGGCTTTGTTATCTGTTGTGTTATGTCTAAGTTATTGTTTTGTTATTTAAACAGAGAACAGTTTGCCCCCTGTTTTCTTGTATGCCATACAGGTGAAGGGGTTTTTGAAGTTGGAGCTGTAGTGCTAAGGATAATTAGTAAGGCTAAATCGATAAGCCCTGTACGTATTACTTTTCATCTGTATACAGTGCCCAGCTCATTAGATAAGTCACTAGTACATAGTACTTCTTTTATCATTGGCCACTTGTAGAAAACCAATGTATTCTGACATTGAAAAGATTCTTTCAACTTAGCAGTTGATTTTACAGCTTTTTTTTCTCTCTTACCGAATAATCCTGAGTCCTCTTTATTGTATTTATCAGTAAAGTGACTGTATTCCTTGTATTTGCTGAGAATTGTATTTCCTCTCCTGTATTTGCAAGGATTTCTCCTTTTCCACAGAGTACTTTGTACAGTATTCTGTTTTATAGTTATTGCTGTGAGACAGAAGTGTTACTCTCTTTGAATTTAATTTAAGCTGTAAGCACAATTATGATGGATTTTCAATCGTTCATTGAATCCTTACAGTTTTATTATCACAGTTGTATAAGTAGATTAATTTACTCCAAATCAAAGGGTCAGATGTGATTTGAAAATTGTGCTTTTGATAACATAAATTGCGTAATTTCTTTATATCAGTTTATTTGGTCTGTAATATTAACTATTATTAAAATTACTGGATAAGTAACCAAACAATATTGATATCTAAGCAATAATGTGGAGCTCAGCATTTAGCATCTGAAACCAAAGGTTGATTTTACTGAATGTTGATTATAGTATACGTATTTTCTTATTCACTGAAAGTTATGAGTGCAACCATACAGTGTTTATAGATGATGCCAGTTATAGAAATATATTGCATGGTTAATGAAGTACCCGGTTTTAACATCACTGTAGGCAACTGGTATCTGCCAGAGGGATTCCTTAACGAAGATGACGTTGAATCTGACGAAGAGTACCTCCTAAATAATATTGGCGGAACAACTGTAGAAGAGTCAGCCCAGGAGTCCTTACAAGACCGTTTGTTTTCTCGCCAAAAGAAGGATAAGAAAAAAAGGAGACAATTCGTCTACGAAGACATCAACTCAGAGGAGGACCTCCAGAACATCATCAACATGAGGAAAACCGAAAGAGAGAACGAGCAGCGGCAGCAGCAGCAGCAGAGTGCTGCCACGAAGCGCCACCTGGAAACTGACGATGAAGATGGCACCATTACAGACCTAGATTTTCTCTACAGCGACGTTTTCCTCAATTTATTAAGGAAAGGTTTGAGGAACTATGACCCAGACGGAAATCTCGATGGGGAAACTCTAGAAAATATGTGTATAGTGGCACGGGAACACCTGAGGAAAAAATACATCGACAACAAGGATGACGTTGATGATGATGATGATGAGGAGGAGGAGGAGGGGGAGGAGGAGGAGGAGGAGGAGGAGGAGGAGGAACAATTCCAGCAGCAGCCTCCTGACGATGACCATCCTGAACCAGAAACCGTGGAAAGCTCTTGCCTCGAGGGAGAAGCAGCATCCGAGGAAATCATACACTACCCAGAAGATGCAAGATTAGATCAATATGATACCCCAACAACTAGGAGGAAAATGGCCTCTTTCCAAGGAGATTGCTTTAGCATCATAAGAGGTGAAGCAGAGCTGAGTAGTAACTTGGAAGGCAGCGATGAAGACAGGTCTAGTTTCAAGGAGTTTGAGAGCGAGGATGACCTTGAATTCTCCAGCGAACCGGAGAAGGATATAGATCGAAACAAGGCTGACAACGTCAGATCAGAGAGGATAAGGGACGTAGTTCTTAATGATTCGGCAGAAGAGATGGAAGGTGACTGTAGCAGAAGTGTTTTCTTGTTGTCATTGAGACCTTATGGCTTCTCCAGTCGGCATTTGTTGAAATGAATGCAGCTTGTGTATGTTAGAAAAGTATTTTGAAATGTTATGGCAGTGATATAAGTATTGATTGTCAGTATTGTATTTTTAGCCTGTATTTTTGGAACTTGGGATGAGTTTTTGCTTAAGCTTGTAATGTTGTCTGTTTTGTCCTGCCTCGAATTTACTACAGGGCAAGACAGACTTTAGAGCTTTGATTACCATCTACCCTTTCTTTGTGCATTGGATGCCAAAGTATAGAACACAGGTTTTCTCGTAGAGGAAAATGTTTCTGGTCCCACCATTTTCTGGGCATAAGTTAATCCATTTCCACGAATGTTGAAATCTGAAAAAGACAGATGATTCTCGCAGTAAGCATACAGGCTATCAGGAAATAACTGTTTATTCAAGATGTGTACTTAAGGGCTCCAAGATCTATTTTTCAGCAGCCAAAGAATCCTCTCAAGTCCTCATCAGGAACATTAAAAGAATCCCTTTAGAATCTTCACTACCCTAGCTATTAATGGTCATTTTGATTTTTTTTTTATAAAATGCAAATTTGGTGAAATGTTGCACAGTTTTATGCCAATTATGATGAGGAATATTAACACAATATCCGAAAAGGAACCTACTACCTATATACTACTCAGCCATCATTCCATATTTCGATAACCAAGTCTATTTCTTTTTGAGAGCCCAGTTTGGTAAATCTGTGATGTTTGAAGCAGTAATGAACCGATTCATCTACTGAAAGGACAAATTTGATATTGATGGTAAAATGAAAGGATGACTTTTATTTGATATTTCCTCTTCGTTGCTTCACTTGTGATTGATCAGATCAGTTTGTAACACAGAAAATTTAATTTCAGGAAATTTGTGTTCATTTTAGGTTGGATTTGATTCTTGTAGAGTCATATTTATACAAAAGTGTTGTTAGTGTATTTATTGATGCAGTTGGTAAATGTAGTACATGTAAGGTTTTAATGTAGTACATGTAAGGTTAATAAAAAAAAATAGTTACTTAAAGCTAAGAGTTGCCTGTAAATGAAGCTAACATTTTTACAGCCTGCAGACTATATTTCAAGGAAAACAGCTAGTGTTACTAGATAGAAGTACTGTTATTTCCAGAAACTGTAATTTATTAGTTTACTACCTTTATCTGGTGCCAAGATGCTAACAGCGCCTGTTAAACCAAGTTTTAGGTTTTTGCTTAGGTTCTATTGTTGTCATAGGATATTTTATTAATTTTAATATTTCATCTTCAAACAGTTATCCAGTCTATATTAATCGGTACCTTTCCTTGCTTATGATGTGGAGACAGCTTTCTGGAAATTATATGTGATATTTCTTTTAAGAACATCATTTCATATTGAAATTTCTTTTGACCTAAGCTATATGTGATAGCTTTATGTATTTATCACATAAAGCTGTATGTAGCTATAAGCATCACACTAAGTTGTTTGAGTGATGTTGTCTCACAGATATCATTCATTTGGTGTTTCTGTTGCTCATTTTCAGTTTTGTAACCAGTTTGCATTATTGTGTTATTACATTCCTTAAGTTCTTTCGAATTGCGTTTAGATATTCTTGTTCTGCCACTTCCTTCAGACAAGACACTTACCTGATCTAGGTTTTTTTTTTTTTTTTTTTTTTTTTTTGTGCTTTAGATCATTATTGTAAATAATTAAATCAGTAACAAAAATCACCGTTCTAGTTTCTACATTACAACCATGGTACCTTCCTCCATGCAGAGAAGTTCGTGTTATAAATCAATA
Organism: Macrobrachium nipponense; assembly: GCF_015104395.2. Taxonomy (NCBI): domain Eukaryota; kingdom Metazoa; phylum Arthropoda; class Malacostraca; order Decapoda; family Palaemonidae; genus Macrobrachium; species Macrobrachium nipponense. Next base: position 11,919,156 of record NC_061099.1, read on the forward strand.
TTGCAAACAGTTTACAGTGATATATTATGTTAACAATATTTCCAATGGAGATTTACGCTTAAGTTGAAAGAGGATCTCTCTGATACCTTGTCAGCGTCTTAAATAGATTTGAGATCAAAGTTCATTTCAATTAATAATAATGTGTCGTAATATTGTCACGTTGGATAATAGTTTGAAGAACCTGTACAAGTATTTTACCAAGCTTTGTCATTTATAAATAGCTTTTTCTGGTCAAAGAATCATCTTTCTATAGATTTCTACGCAAGTTTTATTATTATTAGTATTATTATTATTATTATGATTATTATTATTATTATTTTTATTTTATTATTATTATTATTATTATTATTATTATTATTATTATTATTATTTGAGATCCGCTGACCTGCGTTATATATTTACAACACACAGTTCATCAGTTTATCTTATTTCCAAGCTGTCTTGAATCCCTCCCTGTAGTTCTTTCCTAACTAACTTCGTTATTCATCAAATTGATATCTATATTTTACATGCATACAGGAAAAAGTGAATGTGAAAAAAGTAAGTCTCAGCCATAATTGTTCCACTCTATATAATATATATATATATATATATATATATATATATATATATATATTTTATATCTATAATACTATATATTATATCTATATATATATATATATACTATATATATATAATATATATAGGAAAGCTTATGAGTAACTAGAACTGAGTAGTAAACTTTATAGTGGTTAAGGAAGCAGTTCTTTTCAGCTGTGTAGTTATCTCTTCATAACATTTGGTACTGAAAATATTGTGCGCTGATATTCCTTTGCTGACCTTGCAGTTTGCGAGTTATAATCCAAATCTGATCAATTTGTGTGATTTCTCACCAAAATTGATAGTTGTGTTTATAATCCAAATCTGATAAATTTATAATTTATCAACATCAATACAGTAATTTGTGGTTTCTTGTCAAAATTGATAAATCCATAGGATTTACCGTCAAAATTGATATATTTCTGTGATGTCATCAAAATTGGCAAATTCTGCCGATAATGGTGGTTGTAGTACTTTGTAAAGGTTCATTATACTACAGCACACTACCTACCCATTTTCATTAGATAGACATCTGAAATCATCCAAAAGTTGATCAAGAATCAATATGATAAATAGATTTCTAAAGTAGCTGAAATATTTTATGCACTTTTGAGAAATCAGTGAAGGCTTTTTTTCTTATTGCATTTGGAATCTCAGCTTTGAACTGACCGTTGCTTTCAGCTGCCAGGGACGACTTTTGCAGAGCGGGCGGAGCACTTTGCTTACTACATTTCTATAGTTTTGTTTATTTATTTAATGTTTTAGTTTTTTGTTTATTATCCTATGTGGTAGACAGAAGACGTATTGCTCTGTTGCTCTCTGAATATATCTCATTCTCTGGGACTTTAATGATATTATGATCATATGAAGGATTTTTGTGATGATTTTGTTGCGAGATAATGTTGATTCTGTTTCGGTGTGAAGTCAAAGCCAGTAAGAGACATTGCTTTTGCCTGGGCAGCATGTGAATGAGCAATAAGTCTTCCAACTACCATGAGGTCCCTACCAGGGGTTGCATGTACATGTACAAGTACTTAAGGGTTAACACACAGAAAGGGAAAACAGAATCATGTAATAATGAATTTGAGGGGGACCTCTACAGAGGATGAGCAGCTGGACCAGCTTCGTAGGCGATTGGAGGAAACCGAGAAGGCGATGGAGCGTCTCATGTGCCAGATGGGGTCTGTGACCGACAAACTGACCGCTGCAAAAATCACTGAGGTTCTGTCCCAGGCTCAAGCCCAGGCTAAGATCCTCAAGGTTAGATGAACGATTCTAGATTTAAGGATATTATTTTTTGACTTGAAAGTGTATGCTGCAGTCATCATCAGAGTTTAAGACTTGTTGTGAGGGTATTAGATTCCATTATGATTTCCTCGTTCTTGTAAATATCAGTATACTACAAGTCTTCGTATTGTCAAGGAGAGTTGACGGTTTAGTGTAATTCTCTTTATGTTCATAAGCAAACGCTTTTTACAGCTGTATTTCATTTGAAAGAAAGGCTGATGTTGAGTGTAGCATAAATCTGTAAATTGTATTACCTTTCTTTTGGAATTATTTGAAGTAAGACAAAAGAAATATCCCTACTCAGAACGGCAACTTTGGTCCCTTGATTGTTGATTTTGATTTGAGTGGAATACCATTTACTTACTTCAATATAAATATGATTTTGAATTTAGGATTACTTCACCTGTTAACATAAATTTAACTTTGCTCCCCAGTTCTTATTCATGAGGCAATGGTGTCAAGCTAAGTTTGTCCCATTTTGATCAATTTTTTATCGGCATTATCAGGGTGTTTAAAACTGCCTTGAGAGCCCTCTGTTTTCCTAGACTCATATATCTACCGAAAGAACTTAAATGATTCCAAAAGAAACGGAGATTGGAGGTACAGAGTAGTTTGTTTTTGGTGAGGTCAGACAAAAGGAACATGACTGCCCCAACTGATAGCACAGGAGTATATTGTGGTCATTCATCTTGGTATTCGATTGAAGCCAGTGTTCCTGAAGTGGAGGGACCTCCTAGCTTCATGGGAAAGTCGTCTGGTGTTCTGACGAAATGATGATGGCCATACATACCCTGTATGATCTGTTGGTGTACCTGTTTTGAACCTCATTTTGCATTATGCTTTTCTGTTACTTACTTTGAGATATAATTTTGAATAGTTTACGTGAGATTTTAACTTTGTTTTGGCTCTTTAGTTATTCTTTTACTTAGCTGATTGAAGTTGGTTTCTTTAGTTTAGTTATGCTATACGAGACGAGTTAAGTATTTATTTTGTTGTACTCCTGTGTTCTGTGCTTTCACTTCTATTTTTATCATGACTAGAATTTTGTTTTAAGAGAAAAACAGTAGACTTGTTCTGGGGTTTGACATCACTCAAGAGCGAACAACTGACATCTCCTCCTGTGTAATTGTAAGGTATTTTTGCTTTTGTGAGTAGACGCTAACAGTACTGTCCTTTTCCTCACCTTACTACTGCCTCCTCCCTCACCACTACCACCACAACCATCACTGCTACTACTACTACTACTACTACTACTACTTCCACCACCACCACCACCACCACCACCAATATCACCAACACAACAACACCAACTACATCACCACCACCACCCCTCAACCACCGCGCCAGTTTCTACGGCTATCTCGGGCATTCTGTCAGAGCTGGATCAGTTCTCCAATGAAATCGAAGCTCGTAAGAAGAAGAAGCTGGATGAACTGGCCAGGCTGATAGAACTGGAAAAAGAGGAGGGAGGAGGACTAAAAGAGGAAGAAGGTACTACACCTAATCCACAACACTTGGACGAGGACGAATTTTTAGATGCTTTAACCACAGAGGCCTCGTATGAGCGGGACAAGTCGTCGTCATCATCATCACCCACTCGTAACACCAAGAGCTTTCCATCTCCCTTGCATGATGATTTCTCTGATGCTGACACCGACACAACTCACACTATAGATCGAGACGCAGATGATTTCCAGAGCGCCAACACAAACACAAGCGAAACTACCTCTCTTGACACAGACACTACCATAGCCACGCTGGGGACAGATCTTGATTTATCAGTATTGCCTGAAAACGAAAAAGACACACCCATGTCAGAGCCCATCACACAAATCTCAGCCATTCAGCTTGTTAAATCAAATATCCCTCCAATGATAGAGGCCGTCTCAGAGCCACAAATGAATTCAAATTCTCTTGTACAAGTTTACGAAGCATCTGACATAACTATGCAAACATGTGTTCCAAATGTTGTGTGCAAAGAACCAGCCCCTTATGATGTTCAGCCTGTAAATGTTGATTCCATGGACACCTCATCTGATCAACCCTTGACTAAAAAGTCCACACCTACACCCCCTACTTCTGTGATTCCCTCAAGTACATCAAAGATTACCAATCATATTTCCACATCACTCACTAGCAATAGACAGAGCGTACACAGTAAGGAGAATTATTCTAACAAGCAGAGTCCACAGCCTCAGGTTCCACAGCAATACCAAAATACAAACTTCTCAAATGTTCCCTCAAAGAAAGTCAAACATTCTACACCTTGTAACATTACACAACAACAGTGTCCATCTGCTCCAAACAACAAACACAAAAACAAAAGAAAGCGCAGTCGAAAGAGAGGCAAAAAGCGTGGTGGTAGCACTTGGCCTTCTGCGTTGAGTATTAACCCAGTCATCGATAGAGTCGTAAGTGATGCATCCTTTCTCACTCAGTCTGTCTGTCTGTCTGTCTGACCCTCATCCGCTCAGTATTTTTCATTGTGTCCAATGAGATGAGCTTAGGAGGTGTGCTCAAAAATGAACTCTTGGAAGTTAACATATTAGCTTTTAGCTTCTGTTTTTCTCATCTTAAAATGACTTCCAAAACTAAGGGAGCAATAGATCAGGAAGAGGTAATATACGTATTACTTCTCTGCCCTAATTCAAGAGTTGATTCTTGGATCATGCCTTTGCTACCATCCCATTATGAAAGGCTCATTTCCAGAATTGCAATATACCATTGGCATGAGTATAGATTTCTGTATACTACTTGACAGCTCTTTAATGAACATCTGCACCAATTTATGTTTTATAAGTGAAGTTTTGCTTCATTACTCAATTAGAAGCTCGTAGCATGTTCACAGCCTCCGATATTTTACATAGATGTGTCATAAAGCTATATACTAGTTTTTGTAATTGTTCCCTGTTTATTGTTTCTTAATAAGCATAAAGTATGTGTTCTCCAGCTGTCTCAAGTTATTGTGTGGCAAGAAGGCCATTTGAGAAATTGTATGTAGCATCCTTTTAGTTAATGTACCCTCTCCCATGTTTCAGTCATGATACCACCATAAGTGTTAGATTCTTGAAAGTCCTGTGTGGCTGAAACGAAGTATGTTTCTTTAGGTATTATGCAACTCTTAGAGTTTTGCCATATCAGCTGTTTAAGCGGAACCTTTTTGGTGGTGTTGGTTGAACTCTCAATTTGAGCCATGGCGCTGATTCAGGAAGGCTCTCATAATTGAAGGATTGATGACATTTTCACAATTTCTTATCTTTTCCAGATAACTATAGATTATCGGTCATAAACAAAGCATGAAGAAAGCAAATATTTTTCTGTGCATGAGGCACTCAATTTTGCAATCTGAGACTCTTGCAGTTTGCATTGACAGACCATTCTCTACTTTGAAATAGATTATTACATTGTTTGCTCTGCTACGAGAACAGCATCTGTCATCATTATACAAAATTTTAAAAAATGCACATAGTAACACATTAAAAGTATTCTGTCAAGGATTACTCAGAGCTAGAATCAGTTATAACAGAAGCAAAATTAGACAGTAAAAAATCAGTTTTTATCCCAAATATGTGAAGGAATTTTGCCTTGGCAGAACACTTCCTCATTTCATATTACTTTACAGCAAATATACATAGTTGAGTATTACACTTTTCTTCTGAATACAACACTCATTTTCTTTCCTTCTATTGTTGAATGAAGTGGTGGTTTGGGTGAGGAAAAGGCAGTATAGTAACTTCAGAATTA
>NC_061099.1:11929765-11977265 GCF_015104395.2 Macrobrachium nipponense
CTGATTTTCATCTGTCAGCCAGGTTTGGTTAATGAAAATCTAATCTTTTATGCATAATAACATTGGTCATTTCAACATAATTTCATGTGCTCTTTTTTTTTTTCTTCAGGATGTTTACTTGTACGTATTCTATTTGAAGAAAAATATCATGTATGGTTTGTACTGGCTTATATATTAAATAATTTAAATTCCATATCATCCGTAGTTACAAAAGCCTTTGTACGTACATAGAATATTAATGCTTGTTTTTTAACATCCATAAAGTAGTTATAGAAGAACTTTATTTTCAAGTAGCAACTTTACTGATGTACTCACCGTGGTTCTGTTCTGACTCTCTCTTTATTTCTCATAAGGAGGAGGTGGGTGAGATGACAAGTGAAGAAGATCTAACAAGCAGCGAGGCCCTTACTACAACCCTGAGTGAGGATACATCCCTTCCAGCCTCACTGCAGCGTCATCTTGAGGAGATCCAGGTAGAACAGTCTAATTTCTCAGATATTTTGAAAGAGGTGGGTCAACTTCAGTTGGGTCAACTTCAGTTTGAGGCCACCCCTCCTCTGGGTGTGTCTTTAAATGGGACTTTGCCTCAGGCTGAAGTCACAGATGCTGTAGATAATACTGATGTGCAAGGACAAGAAGTTTCTGCTATAGGGGATTTCATTCCAGCTGGTCGCACCGTCATCCAGTTGCAGGCACTGAAAGATGATGGCGTCCCAATAGAAGAACCTGAAGCAGCACCAACTGAAGAACCCTTGCCAGCAGCATTAGAAACAGAAGAAGCCATACATGAAGAAAAGCCCAATATTGAAGAAGTACAAATTCCTGAGCTTCCAGAAAAAAGGGAAGATGCATATCCAGAAAAGGAAAAGGAATTTCAAACAGAAGCTCCCTCTGATGTACATGAAACAACTCCACCAGCTGTTTCAGTTCCAGAAAAGGTGTGTGAGGAACCCCGTCGTCCTTCTGGAACATGTGAAACTGAAGAAAAGAATGGGTTGAATGATGAACCTGATGCTGAGGAAGCTGTTGCTCTTCCAGTACCTGTTTCTAAAGAGGACACATCCAAACCCACAGCTGAACCTCCTGTAGTTCTTGCACGGGAAATGAGCAGTGAGGGATCTTCAGAAGCTACTGAGACTGGTGCTGACATTTCAGATCTTCGGTCATTTGCTGAAGAAAATGCTAATAAAGAAAATGCAGAGAATAACATTCCAGCTCAACAAAGTATCGTCCCACCTCTCGTAATGGAATTAAGTGTAGAGAAAGATGAAGAATCTGTGTCTGTATGCAAAGGCCAAGGCACTCAAACATCCTTTGCCTTTTCAGTAGTACCAACCCCTCAAATTGACAGTAAGGAAGATAGTACACAAACAGAAAAAGAGCAAGAAGTTGCTGTTTTAGGAATGAATACCTCATTTCGGCATGATGAGGGCGGAGTAGAAACAAAAGGTGGTAGTCATGGTCCTGTGCCTTCTCACCAAGTGACAGAAATTCTCCTTGATGCTCTTCTTCCATCTGAGACTCAGCTATTAGTTAAAGATGCACAGGTAGTTGGCTCTTCCCATGCACAAGACATAGAAATTGAAGCTAGCGAAGCCGGAGCTGTTCCATGTGTTGTCACCAGCAATGTAAGTTTAGCATTTCTTGGGCTAGAACATAGGGATGATATAACACCCTCACCATCAAATAACAGTACACTTATTGCAGATGATGCACCCGATAATGTACAACAACAAGTAAAGGATACACCAGTGGCAGCTGAGGTTGCACCAGATAATGTGCATAAGGAAGTAAAGGACACCCCAGTAGTTGATGAGAATCAGGAAGTAAAAGACACCCCAGTAGTTGATGAGAATCAGGAAGTAAAGGACACCCCAGTAGTTGATGAGAATCAGGAAGTAAAGGACACCCCAGTAATTGATGAAACTCAGGAAGCAACGGAAACACCAGCAACAGGTGCAGATGTGCTAGATAATGCAGAGCAAGGATTGGAGGATACAGTAATAGTCAATGAGAATGTACCAGATAACTCACAGCAGGAAATAAAAGATACACCAAAGCAAGAAAGTCAGGTTTTAGGAACTGAAAAGCAAGAATTAATTCCAGAATCTACTGTGTGTGAAGGTCCAGCATCTACTGTACCTGAAGGATCAGATGAAAAATTGCTTCAGAAGGCTCAGGAAACTGGGAGTGTGGTCATTTCAGAAGTAACTGTAAAGACAGAGATATCTGATACCAATGAAAAATTGCTGCCTGAAATAGGGAGCAAGAAAGCAACAGATCAGATTCCCCAGAGTGAATTACTTCCAGACAACAGTGACTTAGTAGCAAGAAATGAAGTGAGTGATACAGAAAAACCTGAAAAGGAAATATTAAAGTCATCATTGATACCTGAGAGAACAATAGGAGAACAACCTGCTGAAGTCTTGCCGAGGCCTAGCAGTCCTTTGCCCCCTCATAGACCAGAAGATGAGGAAGAATTAGAAGAAGAAGAAAAAGAGCCAGATGTTGCTCCACAGATTCCAATTACCCCTTCATTGGAAGCCATTGCAGAAGCAGTTGCAGCCGCTACTACTCGAGCAGCTCTTGATGTTATAGCTACATCTAAACCAGAATCATTCTTGACACCAGAGGAAATTCAGTCAATCACAACCAGATCAACTTTTCTAACAGAGGAAATTCCAATGGATCAGTCTCCAACATCAACTGATGAATCCTCATCTGCTACTACAGTTGTAGCTGTTAGTGACGTAGATGATGCAGTTGTATCAAAAACACAACCTCAAAATAGCACAGAAACAGCGCCTAGCAAAACATCATCGCAATCTTCTGTAGTGTATGTAGCTACCATTTCCCACTCACCATCTGGATCTCCTTCATCCACTCCTGAGATGGAACTTAGTGGAGAAGCAGTTGAGGCAGCATTAGCAGAAGCAGCACTGGAGGAAATATCAAATAACTCTGGTGTGAAGCCTAATACACAAGAAAAACCAGCAGCCCAGGAAGGCCCAGGTGCCACCACTGTCAGCCCAGTAAGAAATAGTCTTACTCTGGTGTGGCCAACACTCACCCACTAAACCCGTGTGTGCTTATTATTTAAGAAATATAGACTTTAATAACTGATACATAGCCAGTGTTTAATGTGAATGTCAATATGACATTAGTTATAAGTTTGCAAAGTGCATTAACTGTAAATTTCAAACTAATTTGATTTCCTATTATTCATTCATCATCTTTTTCTTTCATTCTTATCTTGAAAATCTTTTCATATATGGATGGTGCTTTTTTTGTTTAACTTACCACAAATGAGTTGATTGTATGAACATTTTAATTCATTGTGTTGTAATTGATAGCATGCTGTATATATTTATTTTTCTTATGTTTTATACTGCATATTTTTTTTTCAAAACCTAATATTATTTTGTACGACTGTTTCTCAGTTTTTCCAGTCAGTTTTTTTTTCAAGAATGTGGTGCATTATTCCAGTGCATATTACTAATATATGGAGTGATTATAATCACATCTTATTAACAGACTACCATTATATAAGAAATTGTAAGACAAATTCAGAAATCAGAATACTTTTTAATGGCTTATTTGAATTTTTTACTGACACTGAATACTCTCAAGTTGGTAAATAGTAAAAAGGTGATCAGTGCACAGATATGATACATGCCTTCAAAGTGTTTCACTGAGTTGGTAGTCTGTTCACCAAATGTTGGACTGAAAGAGCTACACCTTAGATAAGCCAATACACAGTGCTGTACTCCTTTCTTGTAACATGCAATTATTTTCTTCATTATTTGAACTCCACCACTTTTCTTGAGTACTATACCCCTTTGGAGGTTTTGACAGCATGTGTGTTAGTGATTTTGTCTTTTCTCACTAAGTAGGTCTCACTTTCTCTTACATGGTATTGTTATTTCATTAGAGGAACCCCAGTTACGTACTCTATCGACATGAAATTTGACATTACAGGTACAACAGACTGAAGTGCTAGTCTCTAGTTAATGGAAAACAATCCTAATTAAAATAATGGTTAATTGAGATGTTAGTAAAAGTTAAACTATTACTGCCTGAGGTTCTCCCAAACAGGAAACAATTCACCAGAACTTATTCATTTCTGTACAGAATTATGTCTTCTTGTTGGTTACAGCACAGTGATCCAGAACTAACTCCTCAGAATGTTGTGCATAAGAGATTGCAGATTCTAAAGCAGTCCCAAAGTTTCCTGAATTTGAAAACTACAATACCTGATATTTTCAGTTAGACCCATATAACATACAAGTTGATTAGGCAGTATAACATTAGTTGGCCATTAAGTTTACCTGGTCAGCCAACATACAGGAATTCTATAGTAGTTTAATGCCTATATAATTTGATAAAGTACAACCATTCAAAAAATGCCTTGTAAAAATAAAAGGAAACTTGCTTGAAAAATTATTGACCAAGAACACTGAAATAGTTCAGGTAACAGAGGATGATATCCTGATGCAAAACTCATTTTTACTTAGTGTTTCATATGCTGCATAATATATGGCAGTCAGTGGTACCTTCAAATTTAAATCTCTCTAAAGGCTAGCAAAAATATGCATGTATCATACAGACACGTACCGACTTATAACCAAAGAACAAGTAAATAGGTAATCGGACACTTCACTACAGTTACAGTTGGATGCATTTATGTATATGAAAAAGAATAATTTCAGAGTAGTTTGTGAAATGCTTAAAGCGTAGAGTATTAACTCTCATGCATTTTGTTAAATGCTCCTTCTTTCGGGACATTATTATTTTTTTTTTTCAATTTGCTGTATGTTTGTTATTTGCAGATTTTTATATCTTCTTTCTTGACTTGATTCACATTCTTTAGTTCTGTCAGTTCTAACTAACTTATGTAAAGTATTCTTTTTATTTTTTTGAATGATTTATCTTTCATTGTTCAACTTCTGTCATTGACAGGTGACACTTGTAGAAATATTTATAGTTATTGTGGCACTGTCTATCTGTTTCAGATCTTGTTAAGTTTATATGGAAGTATTTCATTTTGTGACATGTTTTAGCAATGCAAATGGGTATGAAAGTGAGAAATAAAAATTAGTACTTCGTTTCACTTCAGTTATTATTCACACACTATATTGTTTATTTATTTTATCAGTTATTATTCACACACTGTACTATATTGTTTATTTATTTATCATTAGAAACTGGATCTACACATCTCCAAAGGGCAATTCTATGTGACATTTTTACAAAATGAATCGACAGGCCAGGCACTATTGACACAAAAACTTTGTTATTTTGTACATTTGATATTACTTAATGCACTGCTAGTAACATTACAATTAACATGGTTTCATTTTTCAACATTACAAACATTTAGCACCTATGTTTGGACCATTATCACCTCAGCAAGACATGAAAAATAAATATGAAGGAATGTACTTTATTCAATAAACTATATCTGGAGATACATGGTTACCAATGAGTATTTTCAAGACTAGGATTTCAGGTGTAATAAAACTAATGCATCTTAATTGGTTTGTTGGATGGTATCTCTTTTAGTAAATTCAGTTTGCTTCATTTGTCTGCACGTTGTTGAAAATCATTGGCTTTTGGTGAAGAATCATGAGTTTCCTTCATTAAGACACTGAATAGCCCCTTGCTGTACATTTTAACTTTTTCTTTTACCCACTGAGAATGTATTTAATGATTATCTTGGATGGGCTGATAGGTTATAAGAATTTTAAACATTCTTTACCTGTTGTTAATCATTACTGAGATATTATTGTATTGATGGTGATTCTGTAGGAAGATGAAGTCCATGGATAAAAAGTGCAGTATGGGATACGTATATGAATATATTCTAGAGAGAATTAGATCAACAGATGAGTGATGGTAGATCTCTGTATATTGTACATGCGTATTGGAAACCATCCCTCAATTTAAGTAAACAACAAACCGGGTTTTGACAGAAGAATAGTAACACAACTGTAGAAAGATGAAGTTTCTCTTTTGTGAGCTGCAAGTTTAATGTGCTGAAAAAAGGAGATGGATGTTTACTTGCAGAGGTATGCAATAGTTTATCAGATGTCTGCTTTGTAATATTCAAAGTAGTGCCAAACTGTACAGCTAGACCATAAAGGATTTTTACCTTGGTCCATATAGTATTATGCTGAAGGATTGCTTACACATTGCTATAAGGTGTGGCATGTGCAGATCGTAACTGTAGTTACTTAGCTTATAAAGGTCATTGCTTCCATATTCACCAATTTATTTTGCTCTTCTTATAGAGTAAATATTATTCTACATGTAAGTATAGGGTGTATGCTCTCGGTGCCTGGCCTGTCAACAAGATGTACTATTTTATTGCACCTTTCAAGATGAAAAATGTCATGTACCGTCAGAATGCATTTTATGTTTGATGAAATAATCTCATGATTTTCCTTGCATTGTTGTAACATGTGAAAAACAATATTCTTCCTTGTTATTTATGCCACTAAAATCATTTCTTGGTGTCATATGAATAGCTTTGGTGATTCCTATTATTTAGTTCTCTCTTTTGTCAAGCTTGATTATCTATGTTTAAAAGCTGAGAAATTGTATATTTAAAATTTATGCGGGGATTATAGTGAAATGTTTAAGAGTGCAGTTTTTCTTAGTTATTTCATAGCTGTAATTCAATTTCGAAAGTTTTTAGACAAAATTTCAATATTTTTCAGTTTTTTAATATATTTCATATTCAGTAGCTGTTCGATAGTGCAAGCACGTAGTCTGCTTGTTTAGTACAGTATTCTGTCTTGAAAGTGCTTGCTTTATTTGAGTGAATTTTAATAAAGGATAAATGCCTGCATTTAGGATAGAATGCATTATGGAAAATTATTTTTCTTGAACTCATCTTACCTTTTTGGGGTTCCTCTATCTATTGACTTTCCTGTTCTTCTTTCTTATGAAATATTATAACAGATAACCATCAATTCTCTTGTGTCACTGCATTTCAAATTAATCAACCACTGTAAATAATATTAGTAAAGAAAACAACAATGGCCATGAAGTTTTGCCTTGTCAGGTACATACAACTTGCATCACAGACTGACAAATGTTTGAAAACCATTTGTCATCATGTAGTTGAGTGACTTAGAACTTAGTTCAGTATTTTACTTTTATATTTATCAGTGAGCATAGTTGACATGTTATGAAACTACTACTTTTATTGACACGTTTTACAAATATTCAGAATTTGGATGTGTTATCAGTGAAACAGTTATGGCTAAAAAAATTAACTAGTAATATTGAGACAATTTTGTTTGCAGCTAACTCTTTATATTTGTACAAAACTGTCTTTTTGTTTTGCTCATACTGGAGGTGCCTTTTCCATTCAGCTTCGTGAATGATTGAGTGGCTGGTTGGCCAAGTAGAGAGATAATTTGAATTATACTTTCAATGATTGAATACCTGAAATATTTTCTTTAAAGTGGGGTCTTTGTCTGTTAAGCTTTGTATTGTTAAAGTATCTAATATACGTCAGTTATTTCATATGATTTTAAATGTTAATTTAAACAGTAATAGAAAACATGGCTTAAAGTTAACATTTGTATATATTCTCCCAGAATAGTATGTATAAGGATTTGAAAGCTAACAATTTTGTGTTCAATTATTTTAGAAGAACGAGGATAGTCCGACATCGAGTAAGGGTTCAAGCCCCGACATGGATGAATATGAGGTCATAACCAAAGGTAAGAGTTAAGATTCATGAGTATTTCAATCTAAACATTTGTGTGCATATATGATATATAGTATGTATATGCAAATTGTCATTTATGATTAGCATTCATAAGTAGCTCAGTCACAGCCACCAAATAGTCTGCTTGGAAAGAGATGGAAAAATGCCTTCCAACCAGCACCATAGCACATGCTGTTAGAACCTATGAACAAGCAAACATCTTAGTAGTACATAGATTCTCCAATGGTCTTGGAATTTATGGAATGACTTGTTCTAGGGTTCTTTTAAGTGTATTTTGTCTGGTGAGCTTTGCATATAAGCTGTAATTTTGATTCTGTATTGTCTGGGTTTATGTTTTGTGAGTTTCTCCAGTAATAAAATTTGTCTTTTGTTGGACCAAAAAATTTTCAGTATCAATGATTCTGAATAAAAAAAAAGAAAAAAAGAATTAAGCAGCATTTTGCTGCTGGGAACACTTGTATCTTTTGGCCTGTACAAACCACAAGATGTACTTGTGTATCTATATATGATTATACAAATTGTAAACTTTTGAGTAACAGATTTTAGTTGAACAACAAAAGCCAATAAACAGATCCAAAAAATATAAGGGGTCGTTTGCCAAGACTTGTATTTTTGCCACCTTCCTATGAGTTGCATTTGTTGTGCTTTCAAAATTGATATTTTATGACTGTTGCAGAATATACTTTGGTGTCAATTATCTTTATAATTTTGCTGTGGGAAAATGAAATGCCATAGACATTAAATCTGCAATACGCATACAGCTCAAACCACATTGGATGGGAGATAGATGGTCACATGTCCTCCTGACCTAAATGGCTTTAAAACTATGACAATTGAATTTTGTTTCTCGTTGTACTTTGAAGTAAATTATTTTTATTCAAAAACATATCATCATAAATTTATTAATACTTGAAGTTTTGTGTTATTAGCAAAAAATTACAGTGATATTCATTTGCGTAAACATTTTGTAGATAACAAGTTTTAATAGCATTAATTTCTGATTTCATAATTCCGTAGTGTTCAGTATTTCCATGTACTTGAATTAGTTCTCAGGATAGGCTAATTGTCTTTTTGTAGTTCTGTTGATTAAGTTTTCTGGTAGATACGAACATTTTAACTGTTATTCTTATGTGTTTTAAGTCACTGCACTTCAGAAATCTTTCATTCTTTGTACATATTTTAATTTTCCATGATTTTATTTTAATTGTGTTGTATGTATTCTGTCATATTTATGAAAACTACTTTTGGGGATTAAAGAAATTTTATAATTTCAGCATTATTTATCAAATATTGCTGTGTAGTTACTTCTTTTAGCAGTTAATACAGTACCAGCTTGCATTTTATTCAGTTGCCAAGGCTGCTCTTAAAAGCATCCTAATTGCCTTGTTTTTTTATTGAATGTTTAACTTTTATTTCATTGCATTTATCCGAGTTTGAATAAAGGTGTAAGGCAAGGCAAAGATCAAAGATAAGATTTCATGGTATATTCATGATCTGTATGCACAGTATATGACCTTTGAATTTTTCAATTTGTCATCGTCTTAAGATTAGATTTCCTAGAAAAAAAACAATGAAAAAGTAAATACATTATTTGCGTTATTCACTATAACATATGTATTTGTAATTTGAGGTTTAATATATAAATGTACTCCTCAGAATTGTCCCTCTTTAAGAAAACAGGGAAAGAAGAATGGTAGAGGAAAACCAACCAAATTCATGACTTTAGGTAGGAAAAGTCTTAGTTCAGAAGGGATACCAAATAAAATTAAATAATGATGAATGCTAGGGTTACAGTACATATTTTGTTAATGATCAGATTACAGCAATGGTATGTTAAGGGGACAAACACAAAAATATTAAGTAGAATAGACTTATTAAAATGACTGTATTTAAAGATAAAAACTGGTTTTGACAAAATAATGGCAGTGTACAGATCTATGAAAAAATCAAGTGCTGTAGTTCTTGGCTTCGTTCTTCAAAAATTTATAAATATATAACCAGAAGAGATAAGACTAATGTATGAAAACAATTTTATACAAATAATATATGTAAGTGCACATTGTACCCTTACATATAAGTAATCATAAAATCTTCTCTCATATTTCATGGATGCCTTGTATACACTTATATTTAAACTAGGCCTCTGCTATTTGAGTAATGAAGCTGAAGCTTTTAATACATTTATGTTGCATCTCTTTGCAGAGTGCATGGACGCACATTAGTAGAAAGGTCCAGCAGTTACATTTATTCTAGTTACATCGCCTTCAGATATCAAACTAACTACTATTACAGTTCCCTAACCAATAGATGTCTATTGTTTATCTCCTTACAAACCTCTGTCGTTCATCTGAATGTATATTATGTCATCGAATTTATCATTTCTGAACTAGGACATAAACACAGACAGTAGCGTACAAGTCACAATTCCAAGAGTGAAGAACTTTTGTAAAGAAAATGCAATCTTGAAAGAAGCTGCCCTTTTCTTTGGTGATTTTCGAAGATTTCATTCTCCTGTAGTATTCAAAGTGTCCACTTTTGGATTTCATCTTTATTGTCTTGTAAGCCAGATACATTTCTCTTTTGTTTTTTTGCATATGTTTCGTTTTTTGCATAACTTCTTGACCTTTGACATTCTATTTACATATCTTAGTATGATGTTTAACTCCATAATTATCAGTAAAAGACTGACCATCCACCTTCAGTGACCTGTATCTTGTAGAGAGCCATGGCATCCCTGTCTTGTTCATGCAAATAATTACTCTGTTTTTTAGTTTTCATTTTGTTTAGCCTCCCTTTCCTTTCTTTCCTATTCTTCCTCCACCTTCTTTTCTCATCTAATGCAGCAGTTCAACATGCACCCAAGAAGAGATTTTTATAAGGCAAGGAGTGTCATTTTGAATTTCATTCAAGAAATAGTGTCAGTAATTTATGATTTTTCAGTGTGTGCTAATACTTTTTTATTATTATCAAAACTGAGATTTATAAACCTCACAAATTTTTATCCATGTCCTTGGAAGATGCAATACCATACAGTTGAATTTCTGTATCCTTCTGTAAATGCCGGCAGTAAGTGTGTTGTGGCATGCTTTCAATACTAATGATTTTGGCTTATCTCTTACATAGTACATATGTGGAATTAGTATAAGCCTTGTTTTGTATTATGCTGCTCTGTCTTTTGAGTTGACTTGATCCCATCCCTTTACAGAACAAAGGTGGAATTAGCATCCGCTTTACTTCTATTCCCCCTTTTATGCTTTAATGACTTAATCTTTTAACTCAAATTAGAATTCCTTAGTAGGAAGATCTGTACTTAGAATGTGCAGTACAGTATCATTGACATTACTGTGTAGTGTAGTAACACTGATCAAGGTTAAATTTCACTCATGTCCTCTCTTACATAGAAATGGGATGCTGAGAACTCCACCATACAGTATCTTGAAAAATATTTGATAATTGACTCATGAACTTTCACATTAGCACTTGTATCTCATTTTGTAAAAGGAGTCACAATTCACTCTGCCTACTACATACTTATATGTAATACAGGTAAAGGCTCACTTTAGGTTTTGCATAGAATTTTAACAGTAGTTAATTAACTTATGTGTTTGTAAATCTTTTCACATTTGTTAGAGTGAGTTTTTAGAATCGCGAATGTCTTTACGTACTTTGTCTCGACTGTGTTATTATTTGGAGGTACTACTTGCACCTTTCTGTCATCCATCAGTTTAGCCTTTTAAGTTTCATGTGCTCGTTTCATTATAGATCAGCATATTATGGTTAGCAAAAGATAAAGTGAGGGAAGAAAATGACTTTTATTTTTGAATCCGGTCATTTCTTTTGTAAATTTAGCTGATTTTTCTTGAATGAAAATGTAACACTTGAGTAGGATGCAGAAGCTTAGCTATATTTTGTAAGTACAAATTGAAAAAGGGTCTGCTTTTAAGTAAAATACACTTGAATTAATGGAATACAAACAAAAGAACACACTCATTTTCAGAGGTAAGTGCAATGCAACCCTCTCAGTATCTATGGAGCGCCTTTAATTAAACTGACTAACCTTTCACTTTGGGTTTGGATAAGTTTTGTTTTCTTTGACAATCGTAATTCATCTATGTATTAATAATAAAGTGCCATATTAATATTTCAATTATTTCTTTTTCATCTGTAATTCTAGACTCTAGAAATGGTTACCAATCTAATGCAGTATTTATTTAAATTTAATGTTTAAAGATGTTCACTTTATCTAATAGTAGACTAAGATGGCTATAGTGTGGCTTTAAATTTTGGCTTCTTATTACAATAATCTCCAATGCTCAGCAAACAAAATCCTTATGCTTTTGGCACTGAGATTAACCATCATCATTGTAACGCTCACTCAGTCTGTTGTTACTTAATTGAAACAGGACTCTGCAGTAATTAACGCTGATCAGATTTGGCCTTAGAATTAATCTCTCTCTCTCTCTCTCTCTTTCTTTTCATTCCACGTTTGCAATGCATCATCTCCCTTTTGCATCCATTGTAATCTTAACTTTTTCTCCTTCAGAGGAAGACCACACAACTACTGCAACAAAAGAAAAGAATTTGAAGGAAGGGGCTGAAACAGCAAAGGTTGGTTAAGGAAAGATTTAATCTAATATTTGTATGTATATGTAATAGTATAAATAATTGCTTGTTTAGTGTCATTATTTGGTTGTATATCTGGAACAAAATGCTGTCTTCATATTTACCCTTTCAGTATTTTATTTGCAGATTGAAACCAAGATGAGTGCAACTGCTGCTCAGAAAGTAGAAGAAACCACGGAGGTAGAAGAGGAAGTTGAAAATGAAGAAGAGGAAGAGGAGGAAGAAGAAGTAGAGGAGGAAGAGGAAGTTGAAGAGGTCCCAAAGAAAGACAGTGCAACCAAAAGACCAGCAGCAGCAGCAGCAGCAGCCAAAGCAGCAGCACCACCAAAAAGTGATGCTGTGACAGAGGAAACATCAGATGATGAATGATGAGAAAAAATAAGAAAAGAATGAATCGTTATCTCATATATCATGAATTTAAACTGGCAGCCATAAATGACACATTCAACATTATGAGTGATGATTTCTTCCCTTTGCGAAGGAGATAGGATGGCCATAGATGTGAAGTAGTTTATTTATGTAGCAGCTTCCTCAGGAATGTAAGTAAGGTTTGAGATTTGATACTTATTGTGTACAGCTTTTATAATCTGCAGTTCTGAATATTAAATTTGATTATGGCACAATCATGATTACTTTTCTCAATGAATGTAACAGCAATTTGGTGCAAAATTGTGTTGCTGTACATGAACTTACGGTCATACACCTAAATTGATCCATGGCAATCTGTGAGTGAACAGGTTTTTCTTCAAAATCGTCTGCATCAGACTGGGCTATCTTAAATGTATACGGCATGTGATGTGAGACTGAACCATTCACTGCCCACTTATATATATGAAAAATTTTCCAGAATGTCAACATTAACTGTATCATGGTCTAAGCGTACATTGTTTAGAAATGAGTCAGATCTGACACTGCTGAGTTGGAACATAACTAAACTCTTTCACATCTACATCAGTCATTTTCCAAACTCATGAATGCTCGAAACACCTCCAGTGCTGTCTTTGTGACGTGTTGATGATACACAGAAAAACATCAAAGAAACGCAGGTGAAGCTGACAAGGTAGATCCTGTCTTAATCCCAGAAACATAGACTTGGAATACTTAAGCATTCGTAGCCAAGTTTGACCCAAGTTGATCGCAGTATGAATAAGTGGATGAATAATGACGAAGTGTGTAGCTATGATTTATTTGTATACTGACAAATCCAGTTTTATCCATTTGGAATATTCATTTGAGTACAGTTTTTTAATTACCTGTGATAATTTTGTTTAAATCTTTGCTTGCATCAAAGAATGAACAACTGCAGGGTAGCCATCAGAATTGCAGTATCATTTATTCTTAAAAGCATTGAGAATTTCTATTCAAAGATTACTTATTATTACTCATTCTTATGATAGAACATTCAAGGTCATTTGAAATTAAAATATCAAATGTTTTCATTAAACAGTAAAGGCTCTTATTATTATTATATTATTATTCTACTGTTTTGTTATATATATATAATATATATATACAGTGTACACAAATTAAATGTATATTCTTAAACTCAAATGATTATCACTGATTTTGTAAGCCTGACACTATTTAGATTTAGTGTGGAAGCAGTATGAATTTAGCCATTTGCTAGAGTGAACTGGAACCTTTAAAAAAATTGGTACTGTACAGTATATGGTTTCAGATAAGATAGTGTACAGTGTTACGAATCTTGAATACATAACATACGAAATTAGCATAAAATCTAGGGTAATTTTAAACAATTTGCATTACAAGGAACTGATTTAAGAAGTATTTGTTATTTGTTTCTTTATTTACAACAAAGTCTGTTTGTAAAAAAAATATCCTTTAAAGCTGGAATTATAAAAGCAGCTTTGTAATGAAATCTTATTTATCTTGCTTCTTAATTTTATTTTAGTTTTAAATTTCTATCTTATAAGGTAATTATTATGCTTCATTCTCAGCAATTAAGGGGAGTTCTTACAAGGGGGAATAGCCTTTGTCCTATGAAATGCATGACAATTCATACAGGAGTTTTCATATATTTTCCTGCTTTGCACTTAAAGATTTCAGAAGCATCGAAAATTTTTATGTGACCATCTAGAAACCTCTTTCTCCACTTGTTTGTCCTAAGAATTCACTACGTCGGAAATTAAAGTGTTTTGATTTTGATTTTCATCTCCATTTAGGTGTTGGATGGTAGCTGTAATGAAGTAATGACAACCAACGTGCAGTGAAGATTTATATCATTTTTAAAGGAATTTATTATATGAATATCTCCGAAGGCTACTTTTGCAGGCAATGTATCCTGTTACATTATATATGGAAATTATGCTAGTTAACTCCTTATAGCTTCTTGAATGGATTGCCATACTGTATGTGAAAGTAGATGCCCAATTTTGTATTGAGGTTTTCTATTTTTCCATACTGAATTAAAGTATATCAGATATTTTAAGAGCATCCAGTGTTTTCTGTCTGGTCTCTAAGGAAATGGTACACATAGGTGCATCACTGTCTTGGCTTGTTACTTAGTGGAGAAAACATGTTTTATGCAAAATAAATCTGCAGTGTAATTACTTGTTAAAGGTGAATGATTCTTTCTGTGTTAAGGAAGAGAAATGTATATAGAGCTTAAATTTCACTATTTTTTCACGTTAACACGAGGCTCTCCCTTATGTACAAAACTGAGAAGAACTGATGACACAGGATGATCCAGTTGGTGTTGGTGATGATAGATAAACTGTGAAGTAAGATGACAACTGATAAAAGAATCCTTATCAAGGCGCATCATTGCTGAGGCCGTAATGTACATATATGTCTCATTTCCTTTTGTACAGCATGCAGCAAACATTACAGTTCAGCTATAGTAATATGTATTTATATTCACGATAAGGTTAGTAGTACATTTTCCTTTGTCCAAGAAATTGTACTATAATTAAATTAACAGGTTTTACCAAATCATGCACAGTGGATTGCGAGTCAGTAACTATTCCTTACCCTTTAAATTCTCAAACCCTTTTAGCCAGCCCTTTGAGAAACTGTATTCTTCACGTGTTGATTTAGTTCAATTATCTTTGATAGCTGACTAATCTAAAATACAACTGTTTTTCCTATTAGGAATTTTTGGTTCTTTATAGATTTCCTCTTCAAGAACTATTCACCAATTGTGCTTTTCATGCCTGGCTCATGGAAGCTCGTCTCACTTGGCTATGGACAAGATCTGATCGATATAAGCATTCTTATGAATTCATTGTTGTTATGTTTTGAAGTGACTTCATTTTCTTTTGTGCATTTTTGAAAGTCCTCAAGGATACACATTTTTGTTCCTCATATAAATATAAAGCATTTATGTTTCTAGACAGTTGTATGTGATAAAGTTCTGTTACTGTGAGTAATGTCATTAGGATATATGTCATTACTGGAATGTTGTGGCAGTCATTGATTATATTTATATACAGTATATATTTATAGATGTATAAATATATATCTGTATATGTAGAGTATATGTATTTATATATATACATACATGTATATTATGTACTATACAGTATGTATACATGTGTATATTGTTATACATAAATGTGTATATTAAAGTAATCAGTCCATTCAGTGTAGGTCAGGGAATTGATTACTCCTCCTCCTCATGTAGGCTACAAAATCCTTTTCTGTATTTAAATATAATTCTTTTACTGAGTTATCATGGGTTGTGAGTTAGTTTAGATGAGGGAAGCACTGAGCTTCGTATCTCAACCGAGATGGAGAAATTTATTTTTAAATGCTGTTGGATCTGTGGAAGGTTGCTTTAACACACACCATACTGTATATAAAAATATGCACAATATGTATGTATATACACTGGTATATATGTATGTATATATGTGCATATGTATGTACATATATAAATATATGTATGATATGAAAGTGGTAGATTACTATTTTAGAGTAATATTACACTAAGTGCATCATCATTGTTGCCAAGAGTATGACTTGCAGTTACGATTTATATAATTAGCATTTAACCATCTCAGTATCCCTTTCCCTTTTCAACTGCGCTGCTCTAGCCTAAGGTCCCTCTATTTCAATTTTCATATACTACTGTTTATTCTGTGTATAGTTCTATTTTTTATTTTTCTTATGGTTACATTCAGGCTTTTTTCTTGTTTTTTTTCTGATACCTGACAGATTTTAGCATTATAAAGAGAGCAGACTACTACAATTCAGACAAGCAAATAAACGTGATCCTTCTCACTCTCTCTCTCTCTCTCTCTCTCTCTCTCCAAATTCTCAACCTGTGTTAGTTTTTAATATATTCAGGCACAAGAATCTGCTGGTTTTATTTAAG
This sequence comes from Macrobrachium nipponense, assembly GCF_015104395.2. Classification (NCBI taxonomy): domain Eukaryota; kingdom Metazoa; phylum Arthropoda; class Malacostraca; order Decapoda; family Palaemonidae; genus Macrobrachium; species Macrobrachium nipponense. Next base: position 11,946,466 of record NC_061099.1, read on the forward strand.
TGTGTAATTATTAGTGGATCAAGCAATATATATATACATTCTAGTCATTTGTATAATCTAGTCTATTTTGGAATCGGTTTAGTATGTTGGTTATTCAGGTGTTGACACATAAAATTTGTGAATCAATACTTAATAAATCATATTACACTGTCTTTGCCTTTTTCTTTGCTTTTAGACTGTTCCACATCTTTAGGTGGATAAACAGACATTGCTTATATGTTTAATCTTACCCTGATACATACTAGCACTGCTTACTTTAGGATCAGTTTACTGACCCAAGGGCTGTGAAGCAGTTCTTTTACCAAGGGAGCTGTTTCACGCAAAGGATTTGCTTCTTTCTCCTCCCAATAGATATGAAGTTTATGATATACTGACGAAGGCAATCCTGCTAAGATTTAGTAATGCATGATAGTATGCAACAGAAATTTTACTTACAAAGATGAACTTCTTTTTGATTGATTATATTTACATTAAATATTCTGACCACATTATATAAATGAAACTCTTTGCAGCTCCCTGTCCATATGCAGAATTGCAGGATATAAATTTCTATTATTCACAGGACCAAATTTCCAACGTTTTGTGGGGACAGTGACGTTTTAGGAATGTGTTCCCTCTCTCCATTGCTTCTTTCTGATAGGGAATTCACTCACTAGGCAAACAGCATTATATCTGCAAGTGCAGTTTATTTTGAGAAAGATATATATTATATTTATATTAGTATATATATATATATATATATATAATATATATATATATATATATATATATATATATATATATATATATATATATACAGGCGGTCCCCGGGTTACGACGGGGGTTCCATTCTTGAGACGCATCGTAAGCCGAAAATCATCGCAAGCCGGAACATCGTCAAAACTCCTAAGAAAACCTTACTTTTAATGCTTTTGGGTGCATTGAAAACTATGTAAACTGCATTCTTATGGCATTTTTCATAAAAAAACCTACAAATTGATTATTTTGCATTTTTGGTGTCATATTTCATCTCCAGATAAGCGTTGTAGGCGTCGTAACCATGGAACATGCGTCGTAACCATGGAACATGCGTCGTAACCCTGGAAAATAACCTCTATTGACAAGCGTCGTAACCTTGGAACATCGTAAGCGGACACCGTTGTAACCCGGGGACTGCCTGGTGATATATATATATATATATATATATATATATATATATATATATATATATATATATATATATATATATATATATATATATAGATAGGATATGCAGGAACTTCCATATACATTCATAACTTCAGGAAAGCCGAAGACACATGACGAGTTAAAAGGGTTTATTCGTAAAGAAACGTTTCGCACAAGGAACTTTGTGCATCATCAGTCTGTTAAAAATAAAAGTACATTTTAAATTAATAAAAGCAAAATACAAATAAAAATTACAATCTAAAATTTTGAATTTAAAAATTATAATTAAAAATTAGAGCATAATTCAAAGTTAAAAGTGAAATAAGAACATTAAAACACGACTACTAAAACACCAACCATTCGCTAAGAAAGAGGAGAGAGAGAATGACTAGAATTGAGATTGAGGTCAGAAAGAATACTATGCCAGGTATAGCGGAGACGATGAACTACCGCTATTCAATGAGGGAACAAGTCTTTTAATAAATAATGACTCGAGTGTTGTTAAATACTCAGAGTCCTTATTGTAACCTAAAATGGAGAAGTGCTGTTCTTGACTTCGATCTTACATTAGATGCATGATTTTTGATATTTGAATGCTCTGGTCTACTTAATCTCTGGCCAGTTCTAAAACTATACCCCAGTGGGGCTGCAATATCGCATTTGCAACAGCCTCTTGGTAGATCCAACGTAAATACCAGGACATCCTGGGCACGTAAATTTATACACAACATTAGACCTCATAAAAGGCTGCAGACGATCTTTAAAGCAGAACAGGGAGCCAATTTTACTCGGGTTATTTGATATTAATTTTAATTTTAAGCATGGAATTTCACCTTCAATGATTTGAGTGAGTTTCTTTGACAGTTTCAGGTTGGAAATATAAGGAATCGAGGCATACATGAGTTTCTTTGGAACGTCAACAATCGGTGGTACTGGTTTCAGATATTTAGTTAAAATTTTGAATTAATTAATTTTCTGAACTAAGTCTTTGGGATATGAATTTTGTTGGAAAAAAGATAGTAAAAATTCTATTTCCCTATGAAAAATGTCCCAACTCGAAGAGTACTTCAAGGCTCTATGAACTAAAGTGGAGATAGTGTTAAGTTTAAAACTTCTTTGGCAGGAGCTGTAAAAATTATTGGCTAGACCAGTATACGTTGATGGTCAATTCTGTTAACGCAAATGTCTAAGAATGGTAGACAATTTTCCTTTTCCTCTTCTATAGTGAACTTGATATTAAATTATAATTTTTAAATTAAACAAAAATTTTAGATTGTAATTTTTATTTGTATTTTGCTTTTATTAATTTAAAATGTACTTTTATTTTTAACAGACTGATGATGCACAAAGTTCCTTGTGCGAAACGTTTCTTTACGAATCAACCCTTTTAACTCGTCATGTGTCTTCGGCTTTCCTGAAGTTATGAATAGAATATATATCTATATTATATATTATATGTATATATAATAATATATATAATATCTAATATATTATATAATAAGTTTTATATAATTATTATATAGTATATGTTTGTTTCATGTACTCTTGTATTACAGTAAAAGGCATTCACTTCAATATATATATATATATATAATATATATATATATATATACTATATATAATATATATATAGTATATATATAATATACATATATAATTCTATATATACATATATATATTATATATATAATATACAGGCAGTCCCCGGGTTACGACGGGTCGGCTTTACGACGTTCCGAGGTTAAGGCGCTTTTCAATTCTATCATCAGAAATTATTTCCAGGGTTACAAAGCATGTTCCAGGGTTACAACACTACAACGCTCATCTGGCAGAAGAAATATGACACCAAAATTGCAAAATCATCAATATTTGAAGGTTTATGTTAAATGCAATAAGAAAGCAGTTTACTTAGTTTTCAATGAACCCAAAGCATTAAAAGTAAGGTTTTCTTAGGATTTTTTACGATGTTCCGGCTTACAACGATTTTCTTCCAGTTACGACACGCCTCAAGAACAGAACCCCCGTCATAACTCGGGACTGCCTTTTCTATATATATAGTATAATATATATATATATATATAATATATATATATTATATATACATCTATATATAATATATACATATAAATTGTATATATATATATTATATATATATATATATATATATATATATATATATATATATATATATATATATATATATATATGGAACACCTGCATCATCTTTTAAGAGATCAAGCATTGTCCTATTAAATAAAGTTGAGTTCATATTAAGCTCTCTCTCTCTCTCTCTCTCTCTCTCTCTCTCTCTCTCTCTCTCTCTCTCTCTCTCTCTCTCTCTCTCTCGTATTAACGGTCTTTTTCACCTTTTGTGTTCTAGGACTTTCCTAATAAAGAGTCAAAGGCGTTTTAATGGAACAATACGAATTTTAAGTTTGTTTGAATTCTTGGTGAGTCCATGAATACAGTGTATTTAGAAGGAAAGCATTTAATGTGAAAAGTCTCATTCATTATTTATTTGGTGAGATTTACTTGCAATCATTCACCAATTTATGAATTTCAGTTATAAATATATTACCAAAAGAGGAACAAATAGTGTAAGAACGTAGTTGTGACCTCTCAGACAATAAGGTTTACATATTGTATCACACCTTAAAATAAAAGATTTTGGTATATTTAAGCTTATTTGAGGACTGGCGATGAATCATATGCTAAAAATCAGACATTTCATGAAGAATAGTATCATATTTTTGCAGTATTTGCTCTCAACTTTGGATTTGACACAGGGAACGCAATCTACATATAGCTCACATCTGTAGGTAAGTGAACGCATTGTTTACGTTTAGAATTTCCATTGGAGAAGTTTGCATTTTTAGATTAGCCATTGTGACTTTTAGTTGGGATTTTCGTGTGTCTCTAATTTTCCATTATCTTCCATCCCTGTCTGAATTGGATTCTGCAGGACTGCGGAGTAAGTGAAAACTTACGTTGGCCTAATATAGCCATTTTTTGTATATACCTACTAGTACTACTAGGTATACCCAGTAACCTATTACCACACAGGTGGGCGTTTGTTGCCATTTATAGGTAAAACCGCCGAGAGTTTTAATGGAATTTAGACGAATTCATCAATAATTTTTGTGTCAAATGTATGGTTACTCCGTTAAAACTCCCCAATATAATAAGACCTCAATGGGAAGAAGATGGTTTTGGTCAGAGAACGAAAACTAGGTATAGCCTACCTAAGTACGGTACAAAAAAAAAAAAAAAAAAATAGCTAAACCAATCATAGGTAGGCCTAAGTTATGGTTTCCCACTGTCCGTTAGGCTATAGGTAGTAGGTAGGGTATAAAAATAAACTTGCATGCAAGAAAGCAAACAGGCTTTATAGCTAAGCCTCCTTTGTCAGTTTGAGTTTTATTAATTGTATGTGGGAGTAGGCCTATTTAGGTAGGTAGCTAGTTGGTATGTGGTTGGTTCATGGGCCTATGCAGATTACACCACCATGGACAGCCTAGTAGGCTATTGTTTGTTTTCCATAATTATGGGTGGTCACCGAGTGACCAATTATTGTACCTACTAGGCTAATTGGTTTTAGAAAGTTGTTTTTTCGAATAAAGAAAGTGTTTTCTTTAAGGTCTACCTTTGTGCAGCTAATTTTTATTTTATTTTACTTTTAAACCATAGGGTAAACAATCACGGACGATCCACCATCATCACGCTGGACGGGTCTTATTCACTCTATATTTAATTGATGAAACAAGAATACAATTACAACTCTAAGCATACCATTCAAAAGATTGAAGTTTCGTCAACATAATGTGATATATGATAGCCCCATACGAACTAAAGTAAGCATGTGACGCTCTTCGTAAAATATGTTTTCAAGGCAGTTTTGAAATCCAATATGGCGGCTATTGTGTGGCTGGACTGGTCTGGTCACGGATGGACACCATCTTTCCCAGCCTTCCCAGCACTCATTTGGACAATGTTAGCGTATATATGTAACGTTTATTGATCTTACTCAAGATTGCAGTTGTAATCAGCATAGTAAAACAACATTTTGTTGCCTATATTAGTGAAAGTATGAAACTTTTTATTCCCGTGGTCATGGTTTGAACTGAATTAATTTTTACCTTGTAATCGGTGGTTTTATCCTTACTGCCATCACAACTGAAACTCCACAGTGCTTATTTGATTGTTATTTACACATTTTGGTCTTAATTCACTCCACATTGCATTTGAACCACGTTGCTGTTCATGGTTCCTAAGCACGCACTCCACAAACACAGTTACGAGCAGCAGACAACGACAATGCAAAGTTTTATTCCCTTAATTGTTTACTTTACTCATTATTTAGTTCAACTTTACTTTATTTCAAAATGTTTATTTAATTCATGTCTATTACCCATTTTTTGCAACCGAATTACCCCCAAAAATTACAGATATTTCTAAAGTAGATACATTCCAATGTTTCTAACCTTGTCGTACATCTGGCTGCCGAAAACCATAGCGGAGCAGACTACAGATAAGTGGATTAAATATATATATTTTTTTTTTTTTTTTGCTAGCACTTTTCATTGGTTTAAGTCTACGTATACTATTAGTATTTTGATTTTTTAAATAACTGTATGCCAGAAATAATTGTAACCTTTAATGTTTGCATGCTAAGAATGGCAAAATCATCGTTGCCACATTAGTGGAGCTTCACACATACGTCGATGCATTATTATAAACTGTTTCCATGAATTCTAGTTGTCATAGTAATGCAATAATGATAAAATTGCTTTAATATTTATGTATATATACTTTCAATACTTAGGCTAATTTCACTAATTTCCACATTTTGTGTAAGTCTTATACCCAGTTTGCAGGGTGAACACATACCAATTGGCAACAGAGAGAGAGAGAGAAAGGTAGGCGAAGGAAGGAGGACAGGGGTGGCGGTGGAGGGGCAGGGGAGAGGGTTGGTGGAGCTTTTTACGCGTGTTCGTATCCATTTCTGGATAATATAGTTTTTGTCTCTTGGTACAAGGACAAGTGTCGTTATTCTTTACGATTAGTGATTCACGATACCCTTATAAATTACGGCACTGGGTGTAATGCACTACGTATAGTAAAATCTCTTTCTGATATGAGTGTTCGTTACAGAAATATTGCCAAAAAACGTGCTTGCACTGTCTCTGAAACCCATAGTAGGTATGCTGCTTAGTTGTCAATCGAGTTTTTTGTAATCAAGTATTTTTTACAAGCTAGTGTATAAATTTGTATTTTTCTCAATCAAAACAAATGCCCCTCAGTGCTAACTTTCCTCTTTTAACGACTTCCTGGTCATTCCAAATTCAGTCCCATTAACCCTCTTACGCCGATTGGACGTATTAAACGTCGAGTCAAAATGTCTCTCGTAAGCCGATTGGACGTATCATACGTCGGCTCAAAAAAGTTTTTTAAAAATTCGCGGAAAAATATACTTATAGGCCTACCAGCCGAAAACTTTTGTATCACGCGCCTTGGGGGATGCTGGGAGTTCACGGATCAAGGCGTTGTTTTGTTTACATCGCTTACGCAGGCGCGCAAGCGCGAATTTCTTTCTTATCGCACTAAAAGTATCAGTGACACATCTCGGAAATTATTTTGTCACTTTGACATAATTATTGCACCATTTTAAATTATCCTTTACATGAAGTATTATATATGAAAATGTGCGCAATTTCATGCACAATACAACTAAAAAATACTCATGATTGTAGCTTTTATCAATTTTGAAATATTTCATATAAATAACGATAAGTGCAAAATTTCAACCTTCGGTCAACTTTGACTCTACAGAAATGGTCGAGAAACGCAATTGTAAGCTAAAAATTCTTATATTATAGTAATATTCAATCATTTGCCTTCATTTTGCAACAAATTGGACGTCTCTAGCACAATATTTCGATTTATGGTGAATTTATGAAAAAACTTTTTCCTTACGTTCGTGCGATAACTCTTCCGATAAATTTTTTCGTGCGATTGTCCTAATGTTTGCACCCTTTTAAATTTGCCGTTACATAAAGTTTTATATATGGAAATGTGCGCAATTTCATGCACAATACAACAAAAAACAACCCATGGTTGTAGCTTTTATCAGTTTTGAAATATTTTCATATAAATAACGTTAAGTGCAAAAAATTTCAAACTTTGTCGGTCAAGCTTTGGGACTCTACCGAAAACTGGTCGAAAAACGCAATTGTAAGCCTAAAACTCTTATATTCTAGTAATATTCAATCATTTAAAACTTCATTTTGCAACGACTTGGAAGTCTCTAGCACAATATTTCGATTTATGGTGAATTTATGAAAAAAAAAAAAATTACGTTCGCGCGGGGTTAACTCTTCCGAAAAAATCAGAATTTTTTTGTGCGATTGTCGAAATGTTTGCACCATTTAAAATTAGCTGTTACATAAAGTTTTATATATGAAAAATGTGCGCAATTTCATGTAGAATACAACTAAAAATGATTGAAGGTTGTAGCTTTTCTCTTTTTTCGAAATATTTGCATATAAATCACGATAAATAGAAAAAAAACCACGTTCGGTCAAATTTGACTCTACCGAAATAGTTGAAAAACGCAATTGTAAGCTAAAACTCTTACGGCCTAGTAATATTCCGTCATTTTTCTTCATTTGAAACAAATTTGAAGTCTCTAAAACAATATTGTGATTTATGGTGAATTTTTGAAAAATATATTTACCTTCACTCCGCGCGCCGATTCGCGGCCGCAAGTCTCCGAAATACGTACATGGCATTATCCTAATATTTGCTCCTTTTATATTAGCCTTTTTATAGAGTTTCATATATCAAAATGTGCGCAAATTCATGAAGAATACAATAAAAAATAATTGAAGGTTGTAGCTTTTTCCATCTTCGAAATATGTGCATATGAAAAAATATATATATTAAAATTTCGACATTCGGTCAAATTTAACTCGTCCGAAATGGTCGAAATCTGCAATTCTAATCTAAAACTCTTGCAGTATCGTAATATTCAATCATTTGTCTTAATTTTGAAACAAATTGGAAGTCTCTAGAACAATATTTAGAAATACGGTGAATTTTTGAAAAAAATATTTTTTTGCGTCCGCGCGTTACGAATTCGTACATCATTTTGTGATAATATTTTTCCGGTGTTGCTTTTATTGTTTTACAATGTATTATATATCAAAATGATCGCAATTTAGTGTACAATACAACGCAAAATAAAGTAACTGGTTAGCTTTGACCGTTTTTTGCACAGCGTGATTTGAATACAATTATGTATGAATTTTTTTTTTTTCGCTACCATATATCGCATTATTTACATATGATAATGATATTATTTTTCATTTCTGATGGTTGCATTCTAAACTTCAGGCAATGACAAAAAAAGGAGCCAAAAATGAACTCTTAATCTTCAAAAGTACGCGCGCTGTAATTTTTTGAAAAAATTATTTTTTCCTACTTACGCGCCCTCACTCCAAACCAGGCCCGGCATACGGGTGACGTTTTGATTTTTAGGGCTCCGGCGTAAGAGGGTTAATTTCTTATAGTGGGAAAACAGACAGAGGCCCAGGGACCGAAAGCGAATACGTCACACTACGGCGGTAATCCGGCAGAAAAACATCTTCATATATCCAAAAAATAAATAATAAAGATTTATATGCGCATTACGATTATAACAATTACATGAATAGCTGATAACAATCTGCATGAATAACTGGTAAACTGTTCTGCAAAAAAGTTGAGTATTGCAATTCATCTACAATAGGTACGAAAGTCAAGATGTCGTGACATCATAATACAAGACTTAAAAGAACGTTCTAATTCCAAAAAATAATTACTTGAATTTGAGTCAGAATAGTTACTTTTTCAATAACGAATATTTTCAAATTAATTATCATAAATATGTAAAATATTGATTTTTTACTATTTATTTAAATAATTATCTAGTGCACGCTTCGTTGTCGTCTTCTACCAAAACAGTAGTTTCCTTAAAAACGTTGTGGTTAGGGACCTGTTCCGATTGTTGTGATGAAAGTGCCCCAGCATCTATGGGTACAAGTGGTGTGCGGATTTATCACAGGAAATGGGAAGTTTGTTGACACAAGCGACTCCACAAACAACTAAATGGCGTCAATCTTTTAAGATATTTAAGCGTAAGTAAAAATTTCGAAAGCGTTTTGGTGAAATTTGCACTGCGTTGGACACCCTTTTCACTACCCTCTGTTTAATGCTTTAAATTTGGCCTTAATTTCTAACTTTGGAGAAAATACTTACTTCGAAAGGAGAGTAGAGGTCTTTAGCTCCGTCTCTCACCAACAAGAAGTCGCGACTGATGCCCATCTCCGGTGTCAGGACGCGTTATAAGTACTTTTTCGGAGGGTGGCTTGCCGTGATAGTCTGTGAGTTGATCCAGGCCATGCGGTTGTTTACCCTAGGTAATTGCAGTTCAGAGCTGAAAATGGTTATATGATTTTCCTACATTTTTTTGTGTTCTTGGAATATTTTTGACATTTATTTTGGTAGCAAATTAGTAATATTAGAGATACTGCTCTCCCCTTACACCTTAGAATTAGGCTTTGAGGAACTGCAATATTTGTGGTGGGGGAAAGGTACAAAACGACTGAAATACAAAAATGTATTTAGCTTGACTTAACCTGTGGTGCTTGGGTCCTTATCTCACTAAGAGGAGGTCATGTCTTTGAAACTGATTTTTCCATGCAGTAGTATAGCAGGCTTATTCTTTCCAATCGTATGCAAACGTACCATGTAGACTGTACTTAATCAGTTAATGACTCAGTTAATTACCGAATGAAAAGTTTTATTTTAATGGTGGGGCAATACAGCCTGTATACCTAATGCTGTGTTGAGAGCAGTGTGTAATATCAGCATAGTTTTTGTTATTGGTAATTTACCAGTAACATTATACAAGGAGGTTAAAGTTATAACTGGCATTCAAAAAAATATTTAAAATGATTGAATATTTGCTAAGCTTTTAGAATTTTATGAAAATTAAATTTTGTCAAAAGCTGTATTTGTTAACTTTAATTGACAAGCCCTTTATATGTATTTTTTATTTTTTGCTGTAATATCTGTGGAAAATTTGTAGAACCAGTCATCAAAATCTTTGAATTATGGTATTTGAAGTGATTTTGGAAGCTGTTGTTATTACTTATGAATTGGTTGTAGTTTTGATGGTTAATTTCCTTACATTTCAGAAAAGCACATGTCTAAAATCAAACCTAATATATTCAGGTAGGAGTTCTCATATGCTAACTGGAAATAGGGGACTAAGTAAAACAAATTTAATTAGGTACTGGCCTAAGTATATTTATTGGTAGGTTAAATAGACTAGACTTAACTTAAATGTGCAACATGGAGTGAGTAACACACTAATGCCCTGTCACAAAATAAATAACTTAATGTATGACCTGTTATGATTTTGATTAGAAATAAATAAAAAAAAAGAAAGATCTGTGTAGCTGCAAGGAAACTTGCGAGTTAGAAATGACACGAAACATTATTATGAGATCCTCTAACTCTTGCAAACAGTTGAAATGTTTAGGTTTTGTGTAATGTTTGTGTGTTTTGTTTTGGTGCAAGATTTTTTGGCATGTCTGTTAAAAACATAGCTGCTAACAAAGGACCTAATTCAGTCATGTAAACCGTATTATAGTATATCATGGTCTAGAGTGGTGGTCATTTTTTACTTGATGGATGTCTGTAGCAGGAGTGATTTATCATAGTGCAGTAATAAATTTCATTGGTGGTAGGAGAATCTCGCTCTTATTTTATAAGAATGATGTGTATTGCAGATCCCCTAACTTATGTTTGTATTGAAATACTTAATTGATGACAAAATAGCCTTTAAAACAAGTTCATTGAATGTTTCAACTTCCTGCTAGTGTCTGGCTTGTTCCAAAAATATTTTAAGCCTTGATATGTTAGACTATGTCAAGTATGGTTTTTGTCTTACACTAAGTTCAAGTTAAGCTTCGAAGCTAGGAACTGCCATACTTTTAGTACTGGCATGTTGAGAATCTTTTCCGCTGGCAGAGGACATTTGTGGTATGACAACCCGCATGCTTCAATTGGAGATGTGAAACCCTCTCTCATTGCTGCCATGTACCGCCACATCAGGGAATCAGACAAACGTTTAACAGGCCCATGATGTTGTCTGTGGAAACGAGGTTATTTTAATTTTGAAAGATGGGACATTTAGAATATCTCTCTCTCTCTTTCTCTCTCTCTCTCTGTGATATGTAAACATATAAGAAATTTCTTGAGAATGTCCCTTAGATTCCATGTATTTAGGAGTTATAATTTGTTCCTGTGGATGTAGTTTCGTGCAGCTTTTGAGCTCAAATTAATCCACAGTAATGTTAGTTATTTGTTCCAGTACAATATACAAACCATCGGTCCTTTTACAATAGGAAGGTAACGAGCGGCAGCTGGACGGTCGTAAGCTTCGAACAAGGGAGTTCGGTAGTTAACTGCTTGTCTGACAGTGCGCGCACCGCGCGACTGGGAGGTGAAGAATCACTTTTGCTTTTGGCCTTGTGGTGTTAGGACGTGCTTGCCATCGCTCTCTGCCCGCTTCATCGTCGTATCCTTTATTGGATTATTGTGATTTATTCTACTACTGGTTTGTTTGTGTATGAAAGTGAAACTGTAAGTACTGCTTTTTCATTTTTCATATAATTGTGATTATATCAATCTCTGCGCCCCCCCCCCCCCCCTCAACCGGAATCGGGGTGGGAGGCCGCAAGTGTGGGAAATTCAGGTCTTTTCCCGAAATAGATCCTCATGTCTTTTGCGCTCGTTGCCGAGGGCGAGAATGCTCTCGGGCCGAGCCTTGTGATATATGTTGTGATTGGTCGGAGGTGCAGTGGGGGTTGTACGAGGGCAGGAAGAAGTGAAGGCCTGCCAAGGAGTCATCGGAAAGCTCTCCCGCGACTCCTTTGGCAACAGATACTTCATCTTCTTTCTTGCCCCCGCTCAGCTCCCACGTATGGCACCTTCACCTTCGGGGGGGGTATCAAGGTCCTTCTCTTCGCCCGATCCATCGAGCGTAGAGGAGGGCGCTCGGTACCCCGACGTACAATTGTATTTGGGGTGGGGTTCGTCCCCCCCTCCCCCCCGGCCAGGGGGAACTCCTCCTGTGTACCCGAGTCTTGCTTCCGCAGGTGCTTCTGCTGTGGGGGATGACCTTGGACAGGTGTGGGCGTCATTGGGACTGCAGGGCGTGCCGAGTATCCAGGGGCTGCTCCATCATTTCGCGGGGTCTGGGACGGTCACCCATGGAGTGGTGACCACAACCACCACCACTATCTCTACTCCAGGGTACGCCGCCCCTCCTCAACTGGTATATACCCCCCACGTGATATCAGTGACTCCTATAGCCTCCATGCAGGGGCCGATTGCTGCCGTACCGAGGAGGGGCGTGCCGCCGCCGCCCGGGTTTGTCGTGCTGCCTCCCCCGGACTTCCGCTGCCCAAAGAGCTCGCCCCTAGACCTGCCGCCGGTACCCAGGATGTCGCTGGCTGTTGCCCCGTCTCCTGGCCTACCTGTGCTACCTGCCGTACCTGCCGCTGATGCAGTGCTGGCTGTTCCTGCCGTTCCCGTACCTGCCAATGTCATCCCAGTCCACGGTGTTGCTGCCCTAGACGCTGGTCTGTCTGGACAGGTGCAGCCGGGCCCTGTTGCTTCGGCAACAGCAGCCCCAGCTCCATCCTGGATGGCTGATCTCACGTCTGTCCTGAGGAAGCTGACGAAGAAGAAGAGGAAGAGGAGGAAGGTGTCGTCGTCGTCTGCAGCCGCCTCTTCCCCTTTGACTTCCAAGGCTACCCAGCCGCGGAAGAAGGCAGCTGCCTCCACCCCTCCTAAGAAGGCTCCTTCAGGAACTTCTCAGGGCCCGTCCCACTCCGGTGGGACGGGGGTTCCTTCCGCTGGTCCTCCTGCTCCTTTGGGAGTAGGGCCCGTCTCTCCTTCCGCCGCAAGGAAGAAGAAGACGGAGACCAGAGGGGTACCGGCTAACAACGGTACTTCCTTGCCTGGTGCTAGAGGTTCTGCCGTTACACCAGGTTCCGTCTCGGCCTCTTGTTCGCGAGAGGTACCGAGTGTACGGTCACCCACGGGTGGCCGTGCAGCCAAGACCCAGACGCCAGAGCTCGCTCGGCGGCAGGATCATGGCACGGAGCGGAAGGCTGGCGAGAGCTGCTCAGATGACTCTCGCCAGGCCAGCGGCCACTCTCATAGCGACCAGCCGGTCACCCGGGTCGACATGACGGTCCCTGACTGGCGCCAGCGGTTCGACGCGCCGTGAGGACATGCACCGGTCTCACCGTGACAGTGGTCTCTGCAGGTCTCCTGACCGCCGCTCCCACAGGGACCGGACGGGTAGGGGGACCAGCAGCAGTTCCTCTGACGCACGAGATCGGGGCCGCTGTTCTCGGTCCAGCCGCTCTCCCCAGGGGAGCGGCGCGACCAGGCCTGCAGCTCGATCCCCACCGCGGGTTGGTGATTGCCTGCAGCCCTCCAAGCACACCAGTTCTGCCGGTGAGCGAGGGGGGAGCATCAGGTCTTCCTCTCCCGTACCTTCAACTTCCTCGGGTTACACCGGGAAGGGCGAAGCACCAAGGAGTGATCGTGAGGGGCGCGCCCTGCACGATCCCGTCACGACGCCGTACGTACCAGATCGACCAGGTCCTACACGCAAGTAACAGGAGGAGACCGAGAGGGGTCTGTTGCCGTTCCCCCTCCTGGAGGGGGAGGGTCTCGGGAGTCGCTCTTGTTCGAGGGACTTGACGGTCCAACTCTACAAGATGCTGTCACTCCGGAGATCCAGAGGAACTTTGCCGAGGTTATTGCGCTGATTCGTCAGCACAACGACCTCGGGGAAGGATCGCCGCTCCCACCTCCCGGCTCGAGTCGTTTTGGGGTCCGAAGAAGGAACCCAAACTGACGGGTGGGTCTGCCGCGATCAGAGCTTGCCGACTCTGTTCTAGACCAGGTGGAGTCTCTCGTCTCTGGACAGGAGGGTTCACTGAAGTCTGGCAGGTCATCCAAGCTACTTCCTCCTCCTCTACTGCGACAGCGGCGGTTCTACGTGCCATCGGAGGATCCATTGCCACCCAAACAAGTGAACCTGGAGTTATCCAGGCTAACTCCGGGTGTGTGTCTGCAGCAGCTCCTGTCAGTCGCAGCAAGAGGCGCTAGGCCTGGAATCCACTGCTATGGCGGCTTTCCAGGCCATCTCCTGGTTAGACCTGTGGTCCCTCAGAGTGTCAAAAGTCACAGCCACCTCCGGGGGTATTTCTCCTGAAGATGACTCGGCTTTCAGGAGACTTTGCCAGTCTGGAGGAAGGGCCATTTCCTTCCTCGCCCATCAGACGGTAAACCTGTGGTCCAACCTGGTACTTTGCCGTAGGGACACAGTCCTTACCAGAGTATCCAGGGCGGTCGGGCGTGAGGTGGCACTTGGACTACGAAACAGACCTGTACAGAGTTCCTCCTCTCTCTTCCCAGGAGAGATGGTGGACGCTGTGGTAGAAAGGCGGCGCACTGATGACAGTGACCGCTTAGTACACCAGGCAGTCTTGAAGGCTTCTGGGCAGCCTCGAGCTACTGTGGCCAACCCCAAGAGTTTGGCTAGCGCTTCCTCGGCTGCTAAGACGGATGCCCCGTTGAAGCCCCAAGGAAAGACTCTTGACTTCAACTTCTGCTAAGGGAGGTCGTCATCAGCCCCCCTCCCAGCCCTCCTTCTCACAAGGGGGGAAAGGGAAGAAGTCGAAGAGAGGCGGGAAGCAACGCTAGGGATGGCGTTCCCCCTCACCTGCTGCCGGAAGTCAGGGGGTTGCCTGGTGAGCCATTGGGCAACATGGCAGCGCTACGGTGCCGAGACCTGGATAGTAGACGTCCTTCGGGAGGGATATCCACTACCCTTCGAATCTCGGCCGCCCCTCACCTCCACCCTGGTCCATCTTCAAACATACGTCCCGGGATCATCAAAGGACGTAGCTCTACGACAGGAGATCAAGACCATGCTGAGCAAAGGAGCTGTAGAGATTGTCAGGGATCAATTACCGGGCTTCTACAGTCGCCTTTTCCTGGTGGAGGAGTCTACGGGGGGCTGGCGCCCGATGATAGATCTCTCTCCTTTGAACCGTTTCGTTCGCCAGACTCGGTTCAAGATGCTCCATGCTCGACTCCATCAGGGAGAACGATTTCATGCTTTCAGTGGATTTGAAGGATGCGTATTTCCAGATACCCGTCCATCAATCCTGCAGGAAGTATCTCCGCTTCATCCTCGACGGGACGGTGTACCAATTCAGGGCACTTTGCTTCGGTCTCTCAACCGCCCCACAGGTGTTCACGCGAGTGTTCACTCTGGTTTCTGCTTGGGCTCACTCATCCGGGACACGTCTTCTGAGGTATCTCGACGACTGGTTAGTCCTGGCGAGCTCCCGCTCGCAGTTGCTACGGGACAGGGACCGACTACTGGAGTTCTGCCGCGATCTGGGGATCGTGGTGAACTTCGAGAAGTCCGATCTCGAACCCAAGCAGAGGATGAAGTACCTGGGTATGCTGATCGACACGGTAGCAGGGCGAGTCTTCCCCGCAGACCTCGCAGATCAGCAGATTCAGGGAGGCAGCCGACCGCTTCCTGTCTCGGCAGGAACAGTCAGCTCAGCAGTGGCAAGTCGTGATCGGCCACCTGTCGTCACTCGAGAAGTTAATCCCTCACGGGCGTCTTTCTAATGTCTTATCGCTTGGCGATAGACTTTTTTGTTTTTTTTTCTTACGGCTGTTATCCGTAAGTAATGTTTGGTTCCTCATCACTCCCTTGGATATCTTAGTAGAGAGGTTCTTTCTTGTCTAGAGGAGATGATTCAGGCTAGTTGAACAAGTTAACAACTTTATTCTGTACTCCATACTAGGAGATGCAGCTCGGTCGGATGACCGATATGTTTGATAGTTGGCGTGGAACTGCCATTCTAAAGCATCGCGTCGATAGCGGAACATTAGCTATCTAAGCAATTCATATAAAAACACATACGTAGTTTGCCGGCTCGGAAGTTACAAGTTTCCGGCGTAGGTTAACAGGTCAACCGCTTCCCATGGAAGTTGTTGTGCAAAGTTATCATAACATAAAAATGTTGACAAAGCTGTGAGCTAGATCAGGCTACTGCAGACAGTGCATAGCGTAATCTAAGGTCTGCTTTGGTCACGTAGAACCCTCCTAATGCCATGACCCCAGGTCACTGGTTTATATATATAATGTAATTCTTACATTAGGCTCGGTCTGCTACCTATTCAAGCCTTGAATAACAAAAAAAATTACTTTAAACATTGTTCATAGGAGCGTGCTCGTAACATACTAAGTGATCAAATGCACAAAAAGGTTCTGTTACATACCCTTGTGACATATTCATAAACAAAGATAAATGCATGGAAAATATAGATCCATGATTGGTAATAATAATGATTATGTACCCAAAAATAATAAAATGGTAAAAATCAAAACATGTATACATGATTAATATGATAACATGTAACCTGATTAAGAATAATGGTTACTAAATAATGATTATAGCATGATCATGGAAAATTGTTAAAGAGTACTTGACACTCTTTATAATAGATAAATATAATTGTATAATAGTATAACAATGTAATTCTGCAGAAATTCAATATATAGGGCTGATATTTTATTAGGTGCCCGAAAAATACCTTTAGGAATATATTAATGTATAATATTGGGCTATAATGATTATTAGGCGCCCTGGAGATACTTTGTTAACTGTTCAAATGCAAGGCCGTGAGTCTTCTTTGTCCTACATTTTTGCCAGCATACGGACCGCTTTTCACACACAACACAATTCCAGACAATTCCCTAGGCACGAACTGAAATGGCCAGGTTCAGGCGGCCCTAAACGCAAACGACTTGAGTTTAACGGGTACGTCATCCAGACGGGCCAGTACGTTCCCTTGGAGATCCTTCTGTTTACGCCTCAGCCTACGCCAAGCAAAGATGTTGTGGACGGCGATAAACCAATATGGCCGTCGACGCTGAACACGGCTAGCAGAATGTAGTAGCGAAGATGTTCTCCACCTGCATAAGTCGATGACGCGTGGGTCATCTCAGCAGTTGCGTCAGACGATGAGCTACTCGCGCGTTGTATGGGAGAGGTAGTGATGGGATGATTGTTGTAGCCCACGTGTAGTTCGCGAAATACGCCTTCTCACGTATTATCGTGTTGCCCCCTCTGACGGTATAATTTGTAGATGTCCCCGTACAACCATCGGCTGCTACGAAGATAGGGGCATGGGCGGTGGATGTGTCCGGACACACGACGTCGAATCCGGCCTTATCATAACGGATCCAGGAACATTATTCATCCTGTAATTGAATTTATTACCGAAAAGGGATAAAGTTTTCCCCAGACCACCTTCGCTTGTATGAGAGAGAGAGCCGTTAGCACTATGTCTAACTCACATGAATCCGTTGATATAGGATAGAATTCAAAAGAGTCAGCTGTACAAATTTTATTATTCATGGCTTCTGAACAGTGAGTGAGTTTATCTAAGTCTTTAATGACTGTAAATGATTTCTTATCAGAAGAAATCAGTACATGCCCTGTTAAATTGGATATTACTGGATTTGAGTTATTCGTCATAAAAGTAGGAAACGGTGCTATTTTGTATGATTGCCAAGCATCGGAAGAATCAAAAGGAATCGTGATCATAATTCATATAATTTTCAACGCTGACTGATATTAGGCTATAATAGAATTCTACTTTATGGCATCCAATAAAGGAATATACCCCAGCTTCTCCCGTCCGTTTTCTAAAGTTAACGTCAGATCTTTAATAGGCATGAGGTGAGGAGATAACACACCCTTTGTTGCTAACGTAATTGCTTCTACGTAATCTTTTGACTTTTCAATAAAATGTGATATTTTCACACGGATATGATCTATTTTCGAACTATAGTAAGCTAAAGTAGCCAGCAAATGTTGAACTTCCATGACCTGATCGATATTATTTGAAATGTTCATTAACGATATTCATTATTTGATTGATCGAAGATAACTGGCTGCGAAGTTCTGATAAGGCCAGTTCCGTTTTGTGTTGCAAAACTCAATTCTTTTATTTTGATTATTTATCTTGAGGCGATTTGAGATTCCTAAACCTAGATTGTCGCAAACTGATCCTAAAATGTTTAGTCCAGCTAGAATAAGCTTTGGGTTGCGACGCTCAACAGTATTGTGCCGCACAGACCACATCAGCAGGTCCACGAGCGAGTTCTTCTGCCTCGGCGGTTTTATTTTGTATGTCATAAGACAACATTTCCGCGACGTTTAGCGTTTGAGCTAGTGAAATCTCTGAGTTAGCATGAAAATTACGTTCATGCATTTCCTTAAGGGAAATACCAAACCTCATCAGGTCATTCTTTAAGTTAGGACGTCATCTTCAGGTAAGAAAATAGCATGCATATCTACCTCGATAAAAACAATATTACTTGACACGATGAATACATCATCGATTCTCTCGATAATCGAGCCATGATTAAATTCTATGTCTTTAGTCCTAGCGCTCTTTCCATACAACAAAGATGTCTGAATACACAATATCACTCCTAACAATAACAGATTCATTTTTGAAAACCTGCAATGATAAAACAGATGTAATAACTCGCGTAAAGGAATAGGTTTACATACATATATTAATAGCTATATATATATAAAATTATTATACAAGTTTCATAAATACAACCATTTTTTTCCCTCACTCCATCTACCTTTCTTTAGATTCTGATATGTGCCAATGGGACTATTCTCACATCAGTGGGTTTTTGGATACATTTTGAACCCTAACTCTATTGGCCGTTAAATTTTCTAAAAGTTAAACGGGCCTTCAAACTTAGGTGTCAGTTTATAATTTAAACCTTTACGCACGTATACTTGTATGTATACCTGATCGCCCACGGCATATGTTCTAGTTGGCTTAGCTATTTTATCATGATTTTTTTTTCATTAGGATCTGTGCTTCTTCTAAATTCTTACGAATTATATTATATCGACTTATGCTTGCATCCATAACATCCTTTAGAGGATTTGATAAATTAGTTGTAGGCTTTAAGATGTGGAAAGGCGTTCGGGCCGGGATACCGTACAGTGCCTCGTGCGGTGTCATTTTAATAGACACGTGATACGAGTGATTAAGTGTGCTTAGTACCGCAGGTATGGCAATGTCCCAGTTGGGATCTGCCCCCCCTAAGGTGACCCTTAAAATGTTTAAAACCTTACGATTTGCCCTTTTCTTTCCACTAGCCCATTAGACTCTGGGTGATAGATCATGGTATTGACTTTCTTTATACTAAGGAATTCGCACAAGGAGTTAAGGAAATGATTATTGAACTCCCCGCCCGAGTCTGAGATAATGATGTGTGGAATTCCATGTTTACAAATGTAGCACTCGTAAAACTTCCTAGCGCACTCGACCGCGGTTTTGTTTTAAGCGCTATAAGTTCTGTATATCGAGTCAAGAGCGTCTATAATTACTAGGAGGTGCTTATATCCTCTGTCCTGACTCGTAAAATCCTGTTAATAAATCTAAATGTACTCTTTCAAAGGTTGATTTGGCACGGGGTAAGCCCTAGGCTGACAGGTGTCTTCGTGTGCCCTTTGTATTCTTGACAAGTGCGACAATTTGCTATGCCTTTTTTTTTTTTTTGCTTTTTATTAAAAAACTTCCTCTAAGCATCGTATGCCAATAAAATAAGGATTTGGCTTTCTGTGACATCAAGGTATAACCCGGGTGTCCGTGCAGTGGATTTTCATGCAACCACTTTAAGACAGTGGGTATGAGTGAGATAGGCACCACCACCTGGTTGTTATTCACTGCGGTGTGTTGCGGGTTTTCCTCGTCACGGATCTACACAGGATATTTTCCTGTAGGATATAATTCTGCTGCTTATACTTTAGGTATTCCTTTTTTCCCTTCGGATTTTTCCGTTTAACGCAATGATGATTTTTTCTATTTGCGGATCTTTTCTTTGTTCCGTCTGTAATAGTTCAGCACTCCAGCCCAGATCTTCCTGTTCGGATATAGTTTTAACAACGGGCATGGAGGTTGAGATATCTACTAATTCAGCTAATGGCTCGGTACAAGATGAAGAGGGGTTGCGTGATAATGCGACAGCAACGATATTTGCTTTCCCAGGTAAATACCCGATCCTCGCGCCAAAGTCCTGAATGATCATGTGCCACCGAGTTTGCTTGGGGCTGTGACTAAAGCCTTTAAAGAAGTCGGTTAGGGGCTTATGATCAGTGAGAACCTTGACGGGATAACCGTCGAGATTATGAATTTAAAGTGCACGAGTGAATTAACAATAGCGAGCCCTTCCTTGTCTATTACTGCATATTTACTTTCGGAAGGTCTCAGTTTACGTGAATAAAAAGCTATAGGGAAAAACTGTTTATCATATTGTTGAAGCAATACCCCACCTACTCCTAGGTCTGAGGCGTCTGTTGCTATGAAAAATTCCTTATTGAAGTCAGGAAATTTCAAGATAGGAGAACTACACAGTTCATCTTTCAATTTATCGAACGCCTGTTGATGAATTTCAGGACCATACGAAAATCTACGCCCTTTTTTATAAGATCTGTTAGGGGGAGCGGCTATGATTGAGTAATTGCGGATGAAGCGGCAATAGTATCCGCTGCCCCCAAAAACCACCAAAAACTGCTGTATTCCCTTGACGTTAATAGGTATCGGGAAAGTTACGGATAGCCGACACCTTATCGTGGACGACTTTAAGACCTTCACTAGAAACCGTGAAACCTAGATAGACTAGTTCTGTTTTAAAAAATTCACACTTACTTATCTTTACCCTTAAATTATGCTGCCTTAACCTTTGTAACACTAACTCCAATTTACGTAAATGCTCTTCTAATGTGTTGGAAAAGATTACTAAGTCATCCATGTAGGCATGTAGGATATCTCCCAACAAGTCTCCAAACACGACGTTTATCATACGAGTAAAAGTTATAGGAGCACAACGTAAACCAAAAGGCATACGCAAAAATTCATAATGTCCCCTGGCTGTGCTGAAGGCAGTGTATGGGATACTTTCTTGTTCCATCGGAATCTGATGAAATCCTTTTAGTAAGTCTAGGCTTGAATAAGAAGTGGTGGCAGCTAATAAACGAAGAACATAATTAACAAGACCCATATCAGCCGACCGAAGGTCTACAAGAACTAACTTCCACCTTCAACATCAAACGAAACAGAGGAAACGGGATCTTCAATCAACGCAACAGTTTATGAAGCCGCAACTATGTCCTTCATCGAGAGGAATACAAGCATTTAACACTGACGTTTGAGCAACTGTTGTCACTTATCTTCGAGAATCTACACCGGACGAGAGCAGCATTTGAAACATCAACGGAAGAAGAAACACACAGGGAAACATCACCCGTTCACGAGCAAGGACGCAGAGTGGACAGCTATACGCAGTAGTGCAAGGACGGAGGCTGTGACGTCATCAATCTTGGACTTCCCAGAGCATCGTGCACCGAGAGAAGACCGTGACGTCATCACGACTTCCGACGCGAGACGTCATCCCATGTCAACAATCCTTCGCAATATAATCTGGAGCTAAGTACCATTTTTATCTATTCAGGTCTTTTCCTCAGTGAAGTGTTGTTCATCAAGAGTCGATCGTCCAGTATTCTGGGGGTGAGTTGTTCGCCATATTAATCTTCCTTCATTACAGAACCAATCTTCAACTACGAGGTTCTCGCCCGCAGATTAATTTTTTTTTCTTTTCCAGTTGTCATTAACCATTTCTTGCAGGAATTCTCCGTATAATATTTTATCATATTATCTGTATTTTTGTATACTTTGGGGGATTTTCCTATTATTATAACACACTTATACAGTACATTGCTTATGCGTTTACGTAGTGGTCGAGTGTACTCTTATAGATATTTTGATAGGATTGCAAGGAATAGAAGCGATAAGAAAAAAGTGAAAGCCGAAATGGCAACCACTCCGGCTGGCAACCCCAACGTGGTGACTCTCGTTAGCGCGAGGTCAGCGATCGTCCCCTTTCAAGGTCGGGTCAATGGGTTCCTGCCTCAAAATGTTGAGGCATGGATCTCATCTGTAGACGCTCATTTAAATGCAAAAAGCATCACAGACCCAGCAGTGCAATTACAGGAGGCCAAGAGCTTCGTTGACTTTGCGAAAGGCGACGCAAGCGCGTATCTAAGGGGGGTTTCTTTCCAAGAAGCGCTTACATGGGACGAGTTCAAAATTAGATTAAGTGCCGTGTATGGGGGTGAAGAGGCTTTAGATGTAGTATTGGCATTGAGAAATATCCTTAACCAAGCCTCCATGACTCAGCTCAATGTTGTCGAGCGTGCGGCGCTAATTGCCGACCGGCTAAATGAATATCAGGATAGTTTAAGTAACTCCGGGTGGGTTGCGGGTGCTAAAATCAAAGTGAAAGATTTTATCCGTTTGATCTACCTTACGTCTATCACTGTAATGTTGCCTGAAGCGTTAGTACGGTGTTTTGATAAAAAATTGCAGCCCGACAGTACGGAATTAGATGTGTATAAACAAATCAAAAAACACATGTCTAAATGTACCGACCTAGATCCTTCGCTCATTCAAGTTTTTGCAAAAAATGAGAACAAGCCACAACAAGTAAATGTGGTACATAATAATAACCAAGTTGCAGGGATGGTTTGTTATAACTGTAAACGACCAGGTCACATGATTTCAGACTGTCGGACGCGTTTTTGTTCAATACACAATAGTTCAACTCATTCATATAACCGTTGCTACTCGAGGAATCAACAGCAAAATGCTACAACCACGCAACCAGTTGCTAGTGCAAATAAAAAGAAGGGTCCTCAGTACTATAAGAAGAAACAACCAAATGGAAATTCTGCACAACAGCAGAAACAAACAAATCGTGCTTCAGGTACCTCTGTTCCTGGGCCGTCTAGCCAGAACTCGCAAGGGCAAGCGAATTTTCAGGGTGTGATAAACAAAACAAATACCACGTAGTTCACTCCAAGGGGGGAGAGGGCGATGTTGGGTCATCAATATCAACATCTTTTGTATCAAATAATCAGTTTAATCATTTATCAGATCATTGTGAGACAATTGATTTTCCTATGAAACACACGGCCGAATCAAAAAATCTGTGCAGGTTCCCGTAGATTTGCAACAAATTCATGCAATTATTAGTCAAAACGAGTTGCGACCAACCTTACATGCAGTAAATTTGGACCATAAGTCATTCACTTTGTTCTTTGATTCTGGTAGTCCACGTAATATAATGGATTTAAGGACTCATCATTTACTCTTTTCAAATTTCCCTATAGAAAAGTCCGGAATAAGGCTCTCAGGCATTGGGAATAATGAATTAAATGTTGTGGGCGTAACTCATGTACAGTACAAGGTCGGTAAGCGCACGTTTGCTGATACCTTTGTCGTTGTACAAAACATTAATATGTATCCCGCAGTAATTATCGGATACCCGTCTATGGGCACTCAATATTATCTTAGCACCTGCAAAACACGGCGTGTATATCAAAGGGAAATTCTATAGGTCTTCTAATACCTAAAATCTGTTTTAGATAATAAAGAGACAGACAGAGTTGTCACTTACATTACGGAACCAATCACCTGTCTCATGAACCAAGAAATAATACAGGCAACCCAACAGAACTCTCGCTCACCCGTAATATCAGCTTGCACGCAAACTCTCGAGCCTAACGTAAACTTCAAATATATTAGTGCGTGTAAAAAGAAACCTTGCCAGGATCTGAAACATTAATCCTTTCTGAAACTCTGAAAACACACGGATTATCCGTCACACAAGCCGTTTATACAGTCGGCTCACAACAGCAATGTAATATCGAAGTCTGTAATCATTTGAATACCACTTTAGTAATCCACAAAAATCAACATATCTTGGATGCCGAAGTTTATAACATCGCATTCTTTACCGTAGCTGAGATAAATCACGCTCAATCAGTCGCGGATGAAACCCTTTTGCAATCTATAAAGAACAAAATCAATAAAGATATTCAAGAAGAAGAAATTCAGCAGAAATTTTTTGAATCTGTTAACTAAATATCATTGATGTTTTTTCCACTACGGATGGAACCTTAGGAAAACGGATGTCATAGAGCATCAAATCAGGCTCAAGGACAAACAGAAAGTAATCTATGTACCTTCGTACCGACTTCCTATGAAATTTCAGAATGAGATAACAGAGGAAGTAGGTAAAATGTTAAAAGAAGGAGTCATTAGGAAATCAAACAGCCCTTATAATTTTCCGTTAATAGTAGTACCGAAAAAGATCGAACTTGGCGGATATGCGTAGATTTTCGTCGCTTAAATGAAGAAACAATCCTGACAGATTCCCAGTACCATGTACCGATGATATCCTATCTTTACTAGGCCAGAATAAATATTTCACAAGCCTAGACTTACTAAAAGGATTTCATCAGATTCCGATGGAACAAGAAAGTATCCCACCGCTGCCACCACTTCTAATGTCTTATCGCTTGGCGATAGACTTTTTGTTTTTTCCTTACGGCTGTTATCCGTAAGTAATGTTTGGTTCCTCTCATCTCCCTTGGATATCTTAGTAGAGAGGTTCTTTCTTGTCTAGAGGAGATGATTCAAACAGGCTAGTTGAACAAGTTAACAACTTTATTCTGTAACTCCATACTAGGAGATGCAGCTCGGTCGGATGACCGATATGTTTGATAGTTGGCGTGGAACTGCCATTCTAAAGCATCGCGTCGATAGCGGAACATTAGCTATCTAAGCAATTCATATAAAAAACACATACGTAGTTTGCCGGCTCGGAAGTACAAGTTTCCGGCGTAGGTTAACAGGTCAACCGCTTCCCATGGAAGTTGTTGTGCAAAGTTATCATAACATAAAAATGTTGACAAAGCTGTGAGCTAGATCAGGCTACTGCAGACAGTGCTAGCGTAATCTAAGGTCTTGCTTTTGGTCCACCGTATAAACCCCCTCCTAATGCCATGACCCCAGGTCACTGGTTTATATATATAATGTAATTCTTACATCTTTACCTGCGGTCTCTCCAGTGGAGACTAAAGGAGAGTTGGTCACAGGCAGAGGATCCACCGTACTTCCCTGTGTCCCTCACTCAGGAGGTAAGGCAAGACCTAGCCTGGTGGCTGGACGACGGGAAGCTCTTAAGAGGAGTGCCTCTCCGCACTCCCCCCCCGGAGATGCTGCTGTTCTCAGACGCATCAAACGAGGTACGGGGCACACACCTGGAGGAGTTGCTGACTGCAGGAGTGTGGGACCATCACGACAAGCACCTTCACATCAATGTCCTGGAACTCAAGGCAGCGTTTCTCGCTCTCCAAGAGTTTTGGGACCGCTTGATGGGACACTCGGTGGTGTTGATGTGCGACAACACCACGGTAGTGGCATACGTCAACAAACAGGGGGCCTAGTGTCTCTCCCGTTGTACCAGTTGACGCTGCAGGTGCACGAGTGGGCCGTGACTCACTCGATAGAGCTGTCAGCCCACTACATTCCAGGCAAGAGGAATGTAGTAGCAGACATGCTCAGCCATCAGGATCAGGTGATAGGGACCGAATGGTCCCTACACCAGGACGTGGCGGAAAGGCTCTTCGACCTGTGGGGGCGTCCAGTAGTGGATCTGTTTGCCACCTGGCACAACAGAAAACTTCAGGTTTTCTTTTCAGCCGTGCCAGACCTATGGGCAGCTGCAGAGGACGCTCTTCAACATCCGTGGGACAACCTCTTCGTCTACGCCTTTCCCCCATTCAGCCTGATTCACAAGGTGATCAGCCGAGTGCTGGCCACCCCAAATCTCAGGATGATCCTGGTGGCATCCGGACCTGCTGGCTCTGCTTGCAGAAGCACCGAGAGAGATTCCCCCTTGGCACAACCTTCTCGCCCAGCCACACATAGAACGGTACCACCGAGCAGTCCAGTCTCTACATCTTCACGGCTGGATGTTATCCACCATCTCTTGCGAACGAGAGGCTTTTCTCGTAGCGCAGCAACAGAGATGGCTGGAAACGTCAGACAGTCCTCTGCAGCTGTGTACCAGGGGAAGTGGGCCGTCTTCTGTGGTTGGTGTCGTAGGCGGGGTCTATCTCCTCTCAGAGCCACTCTTCAGCAGGTAGCGGATTTCCTCGTATTTCTTCACCAAGAAAAGCTCCTCTCGGTCCCCACAGTCAAAGGATATAGAGCTGCCCTGGCACTAGTCCTGAAACTGAGGGGATTGGACATCACAAACTCGTTCGAGATCTCCTTGCTAATGAGGAGCTTTGAAAGGTCTTGCCCACCCAGGGAACTCAGGCCTCCTGAGTGGGACGTGACTCTCGTCCTTAGGAGTTTGACTCGAAGACCCTTCGAGCCACTCCGAGAGTCGTCAGACAGGGATTTGACCCTCAAGACCCTCTTCTTGCTGGCCCTGGCATCGGCAAAGAGATTAGGGGAACTTCATGGTCTGTCCTTCAACGTGAAACATTCCAGGGGATGGGGATCTGTGACGCTTGACTTCATCCCGAACTTCATAGCTAAGACTCAGAATCCGTCGATCCCTGACGACAGGTTCGAGTCTTTCACAATCCCTTCCCTAATGGACTTCACCAACAGTGATTCGGATGAGATGCTGCTTTGTCCTGTGAGGGCGCTACAACGCTATGTGAAGAGAACTCGATACCTCAGGCCTAAGTGTCGACGCCTCTTCTTTAGCGCCGGGGTGACCAAGAAAGAAGTATCCAAGAACTCGCTTTCTTTCTGGCTGCGTGAGGTGATCAGGAGGGCGTACGAGGCTGATGGTAGTGACGACATCCGTACGCTCCGTCCGAGAGCCCACGAAGTCGGGAGCATTGGTCCTTCCCTTGCGTTCCGCAAGAACTTCTCCGTGGCGCAGGTCCTGAAGGCAGGGGTGTGGGCCAACCAGACCACCTTCACCTCCTTCTACCTTTCGGATATTGCCCACAGGTCCTTGGATACTTTTTCCTTAGGACCCGTGGTGGCTGCTCAACACGTTGTGTAGCTAACCCAGCCCCAAGCAGGCAGAACAGCATCGATTCCTGGTGTGACTGTAGAATGGATGAGTGAATGAGAGTGTGACTGGCTCCTCTTTCCCATCTTTTTCTCCCCTCTACCTGTGGGCAGAGGGACACGGTTGTCACCCTGCTGGAAAGGATGAGATGCAGGTAAGCTACTCGACCGAGCCCCATCCTATCCCTTTCATTAGGGATAGGAGTGAATATCCACCACTTCCCCCAACAAAGGGGGGGGGGGGGGATGTGGAAGCCAACAAGAGACAAACCCATAACTTTATATTGCCTCTTGCAAAAGGAACAAGTTCTTGCTTGCTAGTTTTAAGAGATACGCTTGCCTCTCTCTTATTACTTGGGTCCAGAGGTCTGACCATTGATCCTGCGGTACATACCCCGATCAATTGGACAGAGGCTAGGATACCTCCCTCGCTTTTATGACCAGGGAGGCAATCCAAGGTTGGGCGAACACCAGTCTGTTCACAAGACTCAGATTCCTCCCACCAAGAAGTGAGTCTTCCTATTGTAAAAGGACTGATGGTTTGTATATCGTACCGGAACAAATGACAATTTGTCGAAAATTGTCCTTTTACATATAGTCCCACCTCATGCCACCCCTCACTCGGCATTTTTTTGCCTGGGCCTAAAGCAAAAGTGATTCTTCACCTCCCAGTCGCGCGGTGCGCGCACTGTCGGACAAGCAGTTAACTACCGAACTCCCTTGTTCGAAGCTTACGACCGTCCAGCTGCCGCTAGTTACCTTCCTATTGTAAAAGGACCTCAGGTTTGTATAGTTAGGAAAAATGCAATTTTGGACAAATTGTCATATTATGACTTGCATAGAGTAGCAATATGTTGTACTTTACCACTTAAGGGAATGGATACAAGATAGCTTTAAAATATCCCCGAGATCAGTACCTATACGAAAGTACAGAGGACTGACGTATGGTCAGTTGATAAACAAATACATATAAAGATTCCTAAGTTACTCAATAGCGTCGCCAAAACGTTAGAAAGTAGATATCTTAAACTTAGTTCCCCAAGCGAGAGGAATGTCCATTTGATAATAATGCAGAACCTTAGATGGAAAATAATTTGGCATGATTTAATTTGCCTCATTTGACGTGGAAGTTGAAAAATCAACCGATAGTATCCAAAAATAGATTCTTCCATGATTTGAGTCTCTGTATTGCTAGATATTTAGTTAGCCATGTACTGAAATTGGGATCGAATACCTTGCCAAATACATGAAATCTAACAGTGGAAAGGTGTAATCCCTTACCTGAGTTCTTTCAAGAAAACCTCCGCAATCGGTGAAAAGGTTTGTGGCTCTGAAGCCAGTTCACATAACAGTCGTTCTTGACAACCCATCGAGTACAG
Organism: Macrobrachium nipponense; assembly: GCF_015104395.2. Taxonomy (NCBI): domain Eukaryota; kingdom Metazoa; phylum Arthropoda; class Malacostraca; order Decapoda; family Palaemonidae; genus Macrobrachium; species Macrobrachium nipponense. Next base: position 11,975,148 of record NC_061099.1, read on the forward strand.
CTGCAAGGTGACGAATTGTTAATCCAATTTGTTGTCCAAAAAATCAACTTCCAAATATTTTTTAAATATATGATTTAGCCGGAACTAGTTATGTTGGCAGACATTACGGTAAAAGAAATTAGACTTATAACCTTGGTTCTCGAGAAATATTTCACGAGAACTTGAATGTCATTAGCTGTGTTGTGTAGTTTAGTACTGCTTACCTCTAAATGCGCGAAGTAGACGATGAGCTTTTCCAGTTGTTCCTCGTACGCGGGGTCCCAGTAGAGCGCCTCTGGGATCTCCCCATCCTCGTAAATGGTATTCTGAACGCTGAGAGACCTCCCTTTAGCGGGAGCTATTGTCGGAATGGCCAAAGATACGGGCATGTTGAGGAGGAAACCTGCCGGTGGAGGAGGAAAAGTGGTAGAAGGTTCGGTGATGGACTCATATAGAGCGGAGAGCTCGTAGTTATGTTCTAGTGTTGGGAAATGGGTAGGTCAGGTTTGGTGGTGTCGTCCACTCCAGTAGAACTAAGGGTGAAAGTTGAGGAATGTTACTGATATAGTTTGTAGGGAGGGAAGCGTTTAAAGCGTGTTACTCTAGAACTGAAGGAGGAAAACTCGTTACGTTATAACTTTGGAAGTAAGGGAGGAAAAGTGTTAATGTTACACTTCAGAAAGGGGGGGTGAGGGAAGAAAAAAATGATTACTTTGTAAGCGATAGAGGAAAGGAAGAGAGGGAATATTTATTTTTGTAAGAGAACTAAAAAGAGGAAAATATTAAATTACAAGATAAGGAAGAGAAGTGAGGAAAATGAGTTTGTGTGTGTGTGTGTGACTAATGCCGTAGGAATTTTTATCTTATTTAAATACTGCACACTGCAGAGTGTTATTTGATGTTTAGTACTAGCTTTGTAGTCACGAATCTTTGACTGTGTCAATATAGCCAGAATTTATTCCTTACCAAGAAGTATAGGGGCGTTTGGGTTGACGAACAGGTACCTCTTCTCTCTCGCAGCGTTTGAGAATGAGCCCCACGAACAAGCAGTGACAAGTACCACCGCTGGGAAAAGGTAATAAGTCTTCTTCATCGTTACCTGGAAGTATTGCGATAATTAGAATTAACCTGTTTCTTAGTGGGGTAATGTCGAAAACATTGATATCATTAGAATTGCGATTTGATAGTCTGGTAGTGTCGTTGGTGCACCGCACGTAGCGCACTGTAGGCATGACTCTAGGATTGCGTTTGTCTCCGTGGCTTGCAGTTGCTTATAGTATTTTAGTTTGCTCGGGGAGGAAGCCTACAAACTACTTTGTTGTTGTTGTTAGTATTGCTGTTGTTATTCTTGTTTTGGGGGAGGGGGGTAGGAAAGCCCTATGGAAAGCCTTAAAATGTCCGAAAAAGGTGTTTCGTGTTGAGTTAAAGATACGGGAATTTTAGGATAGGATATTTATTGTTTATTTGTTAGACTGCAAATGTTCAAAACTACAAGTTAAACAGCGCAGAAAAAATATTTCTAAAAAATATAGCGTATTTTAATTTTTGTTGGTGAAACAACGCTCTATAGGAGAAACTTTATTGTGCGGTTTCTTAGTGCAAATAGTTTTATGCCTTTTATGCAGCATTGGCCAAGATGTAAAGATAAAGAGGAAAAGACAATGTGAAATTAAACCGGTTTGAGCCAGATCCAGAAGGAAATGGTATACTCGCATTTGCGAGGAAGTAATTATTTTAATCGCACCTCCTTGAAATCTCGCCTGTGTGCTAAAGCAGGTGACAGGCGGCGCCTTTTGCACATTGTCTTTCAGTCTCCTACCGTTATGTCTATTTTGGAGAGTAAATTTATCAATTATACTAAGTGAAAGGTAGAAGGTCAAAGTGCTCTTGATTATCCAAGAATTGATTTAATTAATTAGTGATACTTGATGTTGGTTTTACTGGGAAAAAATGTAGTAATAGATCCACAGAGATATTTAGTGTAATTTTAATATCACAAGTGATTTATTATTATTATTATTATTATTATTATTATTATTATTATTATTATTATTATTATTATTATTATTATTATTATTTATTTACTGTTGTTGTTGTTAATAGTAGCAGTAGCAGTATGGTGGTCGTTCTTTAGAACTG
>NC_061099.1:11982265-11992265 GCF_015104395.2 Macrobrachium nipponense
GTGGAGTGTCAGATACTGTAACAGTTTTTGGTTTAGATTTCATAACCATTGTATCTGCTTTATATATTCCCTATCTGTCGTACTGGTTTGGCACAAGTTTTAACTTGGTACCAACAAGTAGATTGTTTGAGGTTCTGAATTTTAATTTGATGATGTTCGTCATTGTTTATGTACTGCTCATATAGTTGCAACTCGTATGATGAATGAATGGCTTAAAATAAATCCTGATGAATTCACATATTAATATTTTTAGGAGCTTTGAGTCGGTGCAAATTCTCTCTCTCTCTCTCTCTCTCTCTCTCTCTCTCTCTCTCTCTCTCTCTCTCTCTCTCTCTCTCTCAATGAATCTTGATGCATTCGCATTTTTTATATTTTTAGGAGCTTGATGAGTTTGTTGCAAAGTCTCTCTCTCTCTCTCTCTCTCTCTCTCTCTCTCTCTGTGTGTGTGTGTGTGTGTGTGTGTGTGTGTGTGTGTGTTTTTGTGTGTGCTTGTATGCTATGTATTAAGATAGCTTACATTTAATCTAGGTGTAAAATTGAAATACAAGTCGATGTCTTTAAGCCTTTTATCATTTTGATGATAAGATCAATTTTGTTTAGTGTCTTTTTGACTGATCTATGATCGCGTGGTCTTTTCTATTAGCGAAAGCGACGTTCTGAAGTGTTCACAATTATTGAATTCAAACTACGCAACGTGGAAAACTTACAGCATTCGCGCAAGTTGTCAAGTTTTTTTTTTTTTTTTTTTGTCAGGTTTATGCCAGTAGCTAAGGGACTTTCCGATTTCTGATGGCTGTTAAAGGCGTTTCTCTTAAAGATTTTTCTAAGCTACTAAAGTCATTTTGCCGGATTTGAGAGATTTCTCCTCTTCGAGACATGACACAAAACTGATTTGGACACTTTGCAGTTTTTTTAGGGGGTGGGGTTGGGGGAACTTTTTGAAAAATTTTTTGGTTTGGGATCTTGTTTAAAAATGGTTTGGGTTGGGTTCTTATTAAACAATGTTTTGGCTTGGGATCTTAGTAAAAAGAATTTTTAGTTTGGGATCTTTAAACGTTTTTTGGTTTGGGATCTTATTAAAAAATGTTTTGGTTAGGGATCTTAAGAAAATGTTTTGGTTTAAGAAAATTTTTGGTTTAGGATCTCGTTAAAAAAATATGGTTTGATAATAAAAAGGTTTTTTTTTGGGATCGTATTAAAAATGTTTTGGTTTGGGATCTTAAAAACTTTTTTGGTTTTGGATCTTATTAAAAAAAGTTTTGGTTTGGGAACTTATATTAAGAAATGGTTCGGTTTGGCATCTTGTAAAACAGTGGCTTGGTTTGGGATCTTGTTAAACAATGTTTTGGTTCGGGGACTTATTAAATAATTTTTTGGTTTTTAATTAACTATTGCATTTAAAAATATTTAACTAAAGGACGATTATTTCAAATTCCGTTTAAGTAGTGAATGTTCTGGTTTTTGCGTCGCGAACTTAGGAATATCTTAGATTTTAAAGAATGAATGAAGGAATGTGTATTTTTGAAATGTTGGAAACCACGCACCTATGTTCATTCCTAAATGTTTCCAGTGGTACATTGCATTTAATTCAATATCACGAGACCATACGATGTCAAGAGTGTATGTAAGTATATATGTGTATTCACTAATTAGTTGTTTCACTCACCGCACTGCGTAGATGTGAGCAAAATAAAAAGACCGTCGCGCTCAACTCCGAGTCCTCTCTCTATGGTCACCGGCAATCGACTGGTTAGCCTATGGTCTTTAGACCTCAAATCGTGGTAGCGAGAGGAGCGAGTGATCTCATTTCTGTCCTTGTGTCCTTCTTTTCTCGAGGTTAATAATCTCGCATTACCAAGAGCTGGTCAACAGCTAGAGGAATATCTGTGTCGCTCTGGAACGACCCAGCGTCAAATAGGTTTGTGTAATGCTTCAGAGAAATTAACCTTCGGTTAGCGCATCGCCCCGAAATAGAGTAATCGGTCCTCAAACGCTGATCACGAAGCATCAGGAGATTGGTCGTAATTAGGTCGCCTGGATTGGGCGCATGGAATTGCACCTAATCGTGTCGGGTAAACCAGGTGTGTTGGAAGAGAGGACATTTTGGGGGGTGTGGGTTGGGGGTCCCAAGAGAGCGTGGGGCCTCTTCTAGAATTAGGTCTTTACTTTTGAAATACGCGAGATATTTTGGAATCGTTGAAAGAACCTGCCAGTCCGTCTATTTATATACGACAGTTTTCACGTTTATTAGGTCGGGATTTTATTTCCTTACTATTTACAGTAACTAGCTTAAATTCAGATTTTAAGTTGAAGTAAGCAGTGAATAAGTGAGATATATATATATATATATATATATATATATGTATATATATATAGTCTTTTTATATTTAGTGGATAAATTGCATACTAGTACATGTATATATGTTTACATGCGAATACAGTTCAATGCAATATATACAATCTCTCTCTCTCTCTCTCTCTCTCTCTCTCTCTCTCTCTCTCTCTCTCTCTCTCTCTCTCTATCTCTCATATTAACGATAAGGCTCCTTGAATTTTGGCAGCGTAATTACTCTGGAATACAAACGTGTCAAAATTACATGAAGTATTAAGAGAACTGCAGTTTTACTCGAGTTGCAGTTTTACACTTTGTCATGATGTATAGTTTCTCATCCCAGGTTAATACGTTTGTCCCTTATTTTGTCTCCACTCAAGACGTTTCAAGGTTGTTCCAAAATTATGTGAATTGTACTCATTGGGGGTCACGTGTCAGTGGCCCATGCTAGGGTGACTAAGTAGATCACAGGTCTGCGTGCAAGGCCAAATAGAATAGCGGGACCAGAAATGTTTGCACAGGTGGTAGTTATTTAGCCCTTTTTTTTATTGGTTTTTTAATTTTTTTTTTATAGAATTCGCCACTCGAATTGTAATGTATTTTTCATAGGTCATGCCACGCTTAGTCTTCTTCGAACTTCGACACGTAAAACATATGGTTCTGCCCCATTTTATTGAACTAATTAGTCATTACATTTTAAACCGTTTGCAAAAGTATTATCAGCGCAAGAAATAAGGGTTTTGCATATCATGGGGAAAACTACTTATAAGGTTTTATTTTGGGGAGATTGCCATGTACCAGAAAAGGGTCCTATGCCGTCCATTTGATAATATCGTTAAATTTCCTTGTGATCGGTTTGATTGTAAATTTGAACTGCATCCAGCGTATTTATGTTTCTAAGGTTCTTGAGAAGTTATTTTATATCAGATTTATGCTAAAGCTTTATTTATACGTGACATTGTAATTCTTATTGGGATGTTCACTTGTAATTCAGTTTTCAGTATTGTTAGTTTTTAGATGAAGTGTGCTGTCATGTGAAGAAGTGGCCGTTCCATATAAATGGTTGAAAAGGAGACTGTCAAACGTTTTGATGGCCACAGATGGTAAAATTAATCACAAACGTCTTATGTCTACCCAACTCGTGCCCAAGAAACTTTAAAACACTTTAGTGGCCACAGATGGTAAAATTAATTTAAAAAAAAAAGTCTCATGCCCATCTAACTTAATCGTGCCCAAGAAACTTTAAAACACTTTAGTGGCCACAGATGGTAAAATTAATAATAAAAAAAAGTCTCATGCCCACCTAACTTAATTGTGCCCAAGAAACTTTAAAACACTTTGGTGGCCAAAGATGGTAAAATTAATCACAGATGTCTTATGCTTACCCAACTTACTCGTGCCCAAGAAACTTTAAAACACTTTAATCACAGATGTCTTGTTTTTAGTGGCCAAAGATGGTAAAATTAATCACAGATGTCTTATGCCCACCTAACTTACTCGTGCCCAAGAAACTTTAAAACACTTCAATGGCTACAGATGGTAAAATTCATGCTGAACAAACTTACTCGTGCCCACAGAAACTTTTAAAACACTTTAATACAGATGTCTTGTTTATTAGTCGGCCAAAGATGTAAAAATTAAATAACAGATGTCGGATGCCCACCTAACTTACTCGTGCCCAAGAAACTTTAAAACACTTCAATGGCTACAGATGGTAAACTTCATCACTAACGTCTCATGCCCACCTAACTTACGCGTACCCAAGAAACTTTAAAACACTAGTGGCCACAGATGGTAAAATTAATCACAGATGTGTTATGCCTACCCAACTTACTCGTGCCCAAGAAACTTTAAAACAGTTTAATGGCCACAAATGGTAAAATTAATCACAAATGTCTCATGCCCACCCAACTCATTCATTGGCAGGCATTGACCCATGAGGTCTTGTTCACGTGACCGTGGAAGCTTGGATGCCGTATAGGGTTATCATTCATTATCTCAGTCTCTTCCGTTCGTAGATTCTCTTCGCAGATACGAAAGGCATCGGCTACGCATGTCAAATCGTTGTTGGATGGGGCACCTCCCGAGTGTTCTCATTCCGTGTAGCTAATGTTGTCCCATAGATAACAAGTGTGTTTGTCATTGCAAGTAGATATTGCAGGATCGTTTGGATGTGCAGGTACAGAAAGTACGCACAGGTTAATGTGTTGGATTAACTGTAGTTTCAGAAGGATTCTCTCTCTTCATCTCTGGTGTTCCCAGACTTTCATTTTGATGCAAAAGGGAAAATTGAATCTTATTGTAGATGTACCTTATTTCATGAACATGTTACATTGTGAGGAAAATAATATTAATACGTTCATAAGGCTCTGAACTCCGTAGGGGATTAGTGCCGTCAGTGGACTTCATGCGGTGCACTGTAGGCATTGCTTAAGGTTCTGCAGCGTGACTTCGGCCCCTAGCTGCAACCACTTTTCGTTCCTTTTACTGTACTTCCTTTCATATTCTCTTCATCTTATTTTCCACCTTCTTTTAACAATTGATTCATAGTGCAACTGCTTTGAGGTTTTCCTCCTGTTTCACCTTTCAAACCTTCCACACTGTCAATTTCCATTTCAGCGCTTGACCTAAATTTTATATTCAACTCAACTCATAAGGCTCTGAAGAGATGTTGTTTTGGGAGAATATTGTTCATGATGTTTCTTTACTTCCAATTTATTTAATGTTTAACCTTATTTTAATGTCCACATTTTGCAACCGAGGTAGAAAGAAAATAGTGTATAAATTTCTAATTCTTTATTATAAATGATGGATGATAATGGTTTGCTAATGGTTTTACAATTAGTAGCTTGATGATGCAATGAGTATTTGCGGAAATGACTGTTTACAAAGTAATATACCATCTTGGTTTTCGTCGGCGTTTGAATGTGTTGCGTCTTATCACTACCAGGTGCCATTCTTTTCAGATAGTTTGTCAGTACTGTACTATGTTCTTCTCGAATATTTAAATATTTTTAAAGTTTTTAGATTTTGGCCGAAGAGGGAATACCAGTATCAGCATTCTCAAACAAACCTGAGCTTTCAAATGAGTCGATCAAATACAGATCAAGTTATCGAAAAGCATGGCTCCTGGACTTCCTGATTTGATTATTCCCTGCGTAACCTAATCATAGAAAATACAGAAATCCCTTAGTGTAATTCAAGTACCATCAAGTCCATCTGGTGAAGAAGATGTAGCCTAGAGAGGAATGAGTTTCAAAGAAAGTTAGAAGGTAGAATGGTGTGTTTTGGTATTGCTTGGGAATAGCCATTCAGTTGCACTAGAATTTAGGCCAATTCTTCGTTTCGTTGATAACTCTTAAGTGAGAGACTTGTGTCGAGTCGCTGTGTCCTTAAATCTCCACTTAAAGTAAGGATTAATTTGGATTCATTAAAGATATTTGAAATTTTGTACATCGAACGAAACGAACTGTTTTTGAGAATTCCCAAAGCTAATAGGCTAAAGTTAGTTTATAATTAGAGCTATAGTAGATTCACATCACCCGTGCATCTGATGTCTAGGCCAGTCCCTTACGATACTCCTGATTGGCTGTTGATAAGCCAACCACAGTGCTGGAAACTCAGTCTCTCGAGAGGCTCCACATAGGCACCTCTCCTTAGGGGTACGCCTTGAAAAGTATCCCTCAGGAGAGGTGGAACATACACCCTGTCTATGTGAACTCTCGAGAGAGACAGAGATTGGCTTTTCAACAGCCAATCAGGAGCGTCGTAAGGGACTGGCCTAGACATCAGATGCACGGGTGATGTGGATCTACTATAATATGAAACTGATCTGGTTGTTCTAGTCTCGAAACAGGTTTTTAGGATATACTCTTTAATACAATACCAAAATGGTTAAATGACATTAGAAAATCTAAATAAAAAAGGTAGCTATGAGGTAAAATCAGAGGAAGGTAAGCAAAAAAAAAATTATCAATTTACATTAAATTAGATCATCACAGATTATAATGCCCCCAAACTGCAAGTTATCTAACTTTTGTAGTAATAAGTAGCTCAATATGAGAGGAAAATTTTTTTTCCACCTATTGTGAAAAGGAATAGTTTTCCATCGAGTGAAGTAGTGTTGGTGCTTAATTATTTTGGCACTTATTGGCTCCTGGTTTAGTCTTGATTATTCTTATCTTTTTCCTTAAAAAAAAAAAAAACTCCATAAATGTATCATCAGGAAATAGTATAGAGTAACTCCCTAGTGAGACTATTTCTGATAAAGGTTTGTAAAGTTTAGCCAGGATTTTCAGTTTGATTAATTACTCTGAGATACAGGTTTTTGACCAAGACATTTTGTTCCTAAAAGCTGCTCTGTAGGTTACTTAGATTGATTTAAAGTATTTATTATAAGTTTTTCAATGTGTTTCGACAATAAAAACTAAATTGCTTGTACCTTAACACATTTAACATCTTGTTAAACTTCCCAAACTCATTTACGGTTTGAAGAAGTTCCAGTATTGTTCACAAACCAGTTCTAGAAGAGTAATTTGCCTTGACTTGTGTGCTGTCCTGGTGTATGCTTATGCTTTGATGAAACAGCATTTTACGAACATTCTTGTAAGGTTTCTCTATGTAGCACTTAAATTGATATACGTATCCTTAACCTGCCGAAATTTGTGTATATCCCGTCTTAAACCAATTGTAGATTGAGTTTGGATGCTATGTACTGCCACACTTTGAGCACAGGCATGTTCAGAATCTTGCTGGCAGGTATAGGGCATTTCGGGTAGGCCTTCTCACAGTCTTCGATTGGATTTGTGAATCCCTCTCTCGCTGCCAACATGTAACGCCACATCAGGGAGTCTCTGGAAGGCTTCACTGGTCCGTGCATTTGCCTGTTGGGGAATTTGGGAGTTAATCGTAAGTCTACACTTTGAAGAGCACTTGAAAAATATAAAGTAGTGGTGAATTTGCCTGATGGAATATTTGGGAGTTAATCGTAAATCTATACTTTGAAGTGGATTTGAAAGATATAAAGTGGTGCATTTTTTTTTATTGAAAAGGGAACTTAATTGTACGTATGGTAAGATGTCAATGAGATTATTTGTATCATTTGTAAGAAGTAAAAAGATTCCATTCTCAGTTACAACAAAATATGATTTTGACAAAAATTACTAAGTACTTGGTATTCCAGTAAATACTAGGTGACGGCATTCTTAAACATTACAAGTGAAAAATAAGAGCTGGCAGTTACGTACCTGAGTTCCTTCATGAAAATTTCTCCAATAGGCGAATAGATCTCTGGCTCCGATGCCAATTCACACAGTAGCCTTTCTTGGCACCCCACGTAATGGAGCTGTAACGTTAAGAGGGAAGATTTAGCGGGTCTGGGGCGTAGTGTATGAGGGTTATGCGAGCTTTAAAGTATATCTTTACCTTCACAAGTGCATGAGGGTTATACGATATACGATCTATAAAGTACATCTTGACCTCCACAAGTGCATGAAGGTTATAGGATCTGTAAAGTACATCTTGACCTTCGCGTAGGAGACAATTGAAACAAGAAAGGGAAGAAAGTTCTACACGTTGACTAATCAAAGTATAGGTCTTCCTAAAATTGCGAGAAGGCTAAGCATTGACCTCTGTCGCTCCTCCTCTTACCTCCAGGTGCGAGAAGTAGACGGAAAGCTTCTCCAACTGCTGCTCGTAGGCTGGGTCCCAGTAGAGTGACTGCGGAACCTCTTCGTCGTACTCCGCGTCCGAATAGCTGTTGCTGTTGCTGCTGCTTTGGGAGTTGAAGGACCTTCCATTCACCGGGGCCAGTGTCGGGAGTGCCAGCGATACGGGCATGTTGAGCAAGAAACCTGGAGTCAATGCGTAAGTTAGGTCAACTATTCTTACGGTATGTTTTCAGGTATACAAGGTCACATGATTTATAGAAACGCAACACACGTCATTTCTAAACACATTTTCTCTTACTGAGGGAGTAAGGGCCCACAAATTACTTTGTTGTTGTTCTTGTTGGGAGGGGGGGGGGGAAGGGAGTAGGAAAGGTCCATGGAAGAGCCTAGAAAAGGTCTAAAAAAAGGTGTTTCGGGTTGAGTTAAAGATACGGGAATTTTAGGATAGGATATGTATGATTTATTTATTAAGATGAAAATGTACAAAATAATGCATGTTAAACACTACAGAACAATTATTTCTAATAAAATTTAGCGTATTTATTTAAATTTTCTATAGGGAAACAGCAACGCTCTATTTGACCGTAGATTTTAGCTCGTAATTTACTTTGAAAGATAGGAATATTATGTTAACAACTTATGCGTGAGGGGAATATCTTGCACGGGTCTCGAGTAAGCTGGAGGTCGGATTACGCCTTGTTCCAAATTTTGCTATTTTGTTAATGTGAAGTATTATTCCTGAGGACGTTGTACATTCAGAACCTCTTAAATTTCAGTATTTCATATTTGCTTTTGTAATTTCTTTCCAGTGAACACCATATTCTTTGGAGGTTTGAATTTTAAGTCAGTGGCCCCTGTAATTTTGTTCCATATGGATTTGGTTTATCTTTTGAATAATATAATAATAATAATTCGTTTGCGTTTTGTGTATGGCATTATAACTAACTTTCTTCATAAGTACATACCTGTGAACCTTTAGAATTACTGTAGCTGTAATCACATAATTTGAATTGCCATTATCCTTAGCAATGCTGTGGGTTTTTTTTTTTTTTTTGAGTAATCAAATAAGTATCATCGCATATATTTCTATGTATATAATAGATTGCGTAAATGACAGTTAAAAAAACCAAACCACTAGAAAAATAACCATACCACTAAAATAAAACACCATACCACTAAAAAGAAAGAAAGAAAGAAAAAAACTTCATTCAGAGCTACACTTTTCTGTCTATCAGCTTGTGCTTGTCAGTGATATGCTCACCTAGAGTGATGGGAGCCTCTGGGTTGATAAAAAGGTACCGCTTCTGTCTGGAGGCCTCGGAAAACTGACCCCAGAAGCTGAATAACAGTCCCGACACAATTGCTGAGATAAATGCCTTCATCTTGATCTGAAAAGAAAAAAAGAAGACTGCATTTAGTCGGAATGAATCTCTGTATTAGTCAAAATTGTTGTTTTCAGAAGCGTTTACGTCACCATACCATAATACGGATTATGTAAACCAGTGTTTCTTTAAGTGTGGTTCGTGGAATGTTCCAAGGGGTCCTCAGGATAATGTGAAGAGGAAGCGTTGCTATTCAGTTCACGAAAATTTGTGCGCAAAATTGCAATATTCATAATGTGAAAGTTATTTTAAGTAAAATGTGGATATTTATGTTGAAGATAAGCCATTATTAATAATTCGGTAGAAATGTTAGTACTATATGTTATACCCTGAAAACACTTTTAAACCCAAGAGGAAAATTATCACAAGGGGTCCGTTACATAAGTAATTTTAATAAAAGGGGTCTGCTTCACAAGGAAGTTTTAAGAAACACTGATGTAAACGTATACTGTCACGTGTGCCACAAGGAAAGACGAAAGGCAATCATCTCCAAGTTCCCTCGTCTTCCGTTTACCCGTTTTTCGAAGACTGTGACATCGCAGTCAGGTAGGCCCACTGGACCGTGGGTAGGCCTAATGACCAATCTTGCCAGCAAGAGGGCCTGAGTTCGAAACCGC
>NC_061099.1:11994765-11999765 GCF_015104395.2 Macrobrachium nipponense
TGCAGTACAACCAGTTAGGTAAATTGCAGTATTCCTAGTCGCTTGTGCATGTTCCGTGTGGGAGAATGATTTGATAACATAGATTTGTCAAGTCTAATCAATGATGTCGGGAGTGCAGTTCCATAGATCATTATGCATTACGGAGTAGATGCCCGTTAGAACAGTAACAAGTGCAAGTGAATGCAAAACATAACGCGCAAAGGAGCCGTTTCAGAGGCAATCCCGCCCACCACCACTACTACTACTATTAATTCTACTCGATATGAATAGTTTTCTTTATCTCGAAAGTCGTCATTAAATATTGTCATTTTTATATAGGGGAAGCTAATTGTGCTTACATACAGATAACCGCTATAATTTTTTTCCCTTTTTTACTACATCTAAGGGACGTATGGAACTTTATTATATGTGAAACGTCGTATAATTTGCGTTTAGGTTTGAAAAAGCGATGGTCTTGTTTCCGCTACAGTACTCCACTTGTAAGGCAAGGGTGCTGGTCCGGTACCGTGACCTTAGTATGCGATGAAGGGAAAGTTGCTGATTTTCCCTTACTTGCGTGGTGCAATTACTGCCACATTATTATTATTATTATTATTATTATTATTATTATTATTATTATTATTATTATTATTATTATTATTATTCGTGCCTTATTTTAAGGGCTTTTTCATAAGTACATAAATGTTATATATATATATATATATATATATATATATATATATATATATATATATATATATTATATATATATATATATATATATATATATACAATACAGGCCAGACGTACAGGGAGTTTATTCACACGATAAAGAAGATCAAGGGCAGGAACACGAAGAGATTCACATTATCCTTTAATCCTACGTTTCGTGACAACATCGCCACATCTTCAGGGATTTTTTCTACAAAATAAAGTATAAAATGTTAACATACAATAAGAGCTGATCACAAAATCCAATAGTTGAAAAGTAAAAACAGTTTAATGGTAAAATTACAACTCTCATACTTAAATTACATGCACACTTGATTAAAACAGACCAGAAGTACCAAACAACTCACAAATGACGAGAAGAACATTTAAAAATTTCAGCTAAATTACACAAACATAAAAGTAATAACAAATATCATAAAAAGTAAAAGTCATATATTCACAAAACCACAGCCAAAAACAGCTCAACACTTAACCAACCTTTCAGCATCAAAGATAAAAACACACTAAAAGTAAACAACGTCAAGAGGCACAAGGAATGACAGAATAATTAGGCTAAAAACAATGGGACAGCAGAGGAATGGTTGTTTAAAGTTGGAACTCGTAGTTTGATGTTAAGTGTTTCCACAATCAACAGTTCGTTGGGTTCCCTTGTTTGGCCAATAATTTTAAAATCTACGTATTTGACTGTAGCTTTACATTTAATAGTGTGCTTCCTTATATAAGATGTTTCAAGGTTAGATAATTTACACCCAGTTCTGTAACTAACGCCCCGATGGGAATCGGCCCTGACCCTGAGAAGACGTCGGGTAGATCCAACATATTTTCTCAGATTACATCTGGGACAAGTGTATTCATAAACGACACCCGACGTCATCAAAGGGCAGAGCCGATCTTTAAACTTGAAGAGCGAGCCAATGGTCTTGGGATTTTTAGGTATAAGTATTCATGTGCTCCCTGGAGGAGCGCATTTTGGACGAATGCCCCTTGGCCTTCCGCCCTCTGTTTTACTCACGCTACGTGGACGACACTTTTATCTTGTTCAAGCATGAATTCGACGCTGACAGGTTCCTAGATTTTGCTAATAATTACCATACTAATATTAATTTTACAATGGAAAAAGAACATAATTCTAAATTAGCCTTCCTAGATATTTTGGTCTCCAAGGAAAATGAAAGTTTTAGTACTTCAATTTTCAGAAAGAAAACATTTACTGGGCTCGGTTCCAACTTCTATAGTTTCTGTTTTCTCAATTTCAAACTCAACTCGATATATACCTTACTTTATCGTGCTCTGTCTCTTACCTCTACCTGGTCTCTCTTCCACAATGAAATTACTTTTCTCCTCCAGTACTTCTCTAATAATTGCTTTCCTTCTAAGATCTTTTATAGAATTTTAAATAAACTACTCAATAAAAGGGTTTCTGAACAGCCTATTAGTTTTAAGGTCCCCAAGCTCCCTCTTTATGCCAGTTTCCCGTATCTGTTAAATGATAATTTTCGTAACGAGTTTACCAAGATTGTGCACAGATATTTTGGAGCCGTAAATCTGAAATTTATTCCTAAAAATCCAAGACCATTGGCTCGCTCTTCAAGTTTAAAGATCGGCTCTGCCCTTTGATGACGTCGGGTGTCGTTTATGAATACACTTGTCCCAGATGTAATCTGGGAAAATATGTTGGATCTACCCGACGTCTTCTCAGGGTCAGGGCCGATTCCCATCGGGGCGTTAGTTACAGAACTGGGTGTAAATTATCTAACCCTGAAACATCTTATATAAGGAAGCACACTATTAAATGTAAAGCTACAGTCAAATACGAAGATTTTAAAATTATTGGCCAAACAAGGGAACCCAACTAACTCTTGATTTTGGAAACACTTAACATCAAACTACGAGTTCGAACTTTAAACAACCATTCCTCTGCTGTCCCATTGTTTTTAGCCTAATTATTCTGTCATTCCTTGTGCCTCTTGACGTTGTTTACTTTTAGTGTGTTTTTATCTTTGATGCTGAAAGGTTGGTTAAGTGTTGAGCTGTTTTTGGCTGTGGTTTTGTGAATATATGACTTTTACTTTTTATGATATTTGTTATTACTTTTATGTTTGTGTAATTTAGCTGAAATTTTTAAATGTTCTTCTCGTCATTTGTGAGTTGTTTGGTACTTCTGGTCTGTTTTAATCAAGTGTGCATGTAATTTAAGTATGAGAGTTGTAATTTTACCATTAAACTGTTTTTACTTTTCAACTATTGGATTTTGTGATCAGCTCTTATTGTATGTTAACATTTTATATTTTATTTTGTAGAAAAAATCCCTGAAGATGTGGCGATGTTGTCACGAAACGTAGGATTAAAGGATAATGTGAATCTCTTCGTGTTCCTGCCCTTGATCTTCTTTATCATATATATATATATATATATACATACCCATAGATATGTATGCATAATCCGTCTTCATCCGTTTATCTTTATCCTTCTGTCCCCTAAAATAATGATTAATTTGGATTCGTTGAAGATTATTGAAACTTTCTACGTTGCTGTCAGTCAATAGATTTTTGTGGGGGGTGGTAGGGGGTGTGAAGTGAGAGGATGCCCTGGTTAAAGTGACCATAAATTCCGATGTCGACCACAGGTGTTGAAAAAAAGGCGCACTTATATTATAGTTGAGAAGTGAGGAGGATTTAAAGTCTGCTTAGAGAAGTAATCTTCATTGGCGGCTGGGGGCGTCGGTAGTGGTTTCCATTTTATGTCCACCCGCAGTGATTCCGTAGCGCTGTGACCTTTAACTATGCTTAGTTACTGTGGTTACGTAACGGGAGTTGAAAGTTCTTGCTGTGAGTAGCAGAAAGTTCTTGCTGTGAGTAGCAGAAAGTTCTTGCTGTGGGTAGCAGAAAGTCCTTGCTGTGGGTAGCAGAAAGTCCTTGCTGTGAGTAGCAGAAAATTCTTGCTGTGAGTAGCAGAAAGTTCTTGCTGTGAGTAGCAGAAAGTTCTTGCTGTTGGTAGCAGAAAGTTCTTGCTGTTGGTAGCAGAAAGTCCTTACTGTGGGTAGCAGAAAGTCCTTGCTGTGAGTAGCAGAAAATTCTTGCTGTGAGTAGCAGAAAGTCCTTGCTGTGAGTAGCAGAAAGTCCTTGCTGTTGGTAGCAGAAAGTTCTTGCTGTTGGTAGCAGAAAGTTCTTGCTGTGAGTAGCAGAAAGTTCTTGCTGTGGGTAGCAAAAGTCCTTGCTGTGAGTAGCAGAAAGTTCTTGCTGTGAGTAGCAGAAAGTCCTTGCTGTTGGTAGCAGAAAGTTCTTGCTGTTGGTGGCAGAAAGTACTTGCTGTGAGTAGCAGGAAGTTCTTGCTGTGAGTAGCAGACGGTTCTTGCTGTGAGTAGCAGAAAGTTCTTGCTGTGGGTAGCAGAAAGTTCTTGCTGTGAGTAGCAGAAAGTTCTTTCTGTGAGTAGCAGAAAGTCCTTGCTGTGAGTAGCAGAAAGTTCTTGCTGTGAGTAGCAGAAAGTTCTTGCTGTGGGTAGCAGAAAGTCCTTGCTGTGAGTAGCAGAGAGTTTTTGCTGTGGGTAGCAGAAAGTCCTTGCTGTTGGTAGCAGAAAATTCTTGCTGTTGGTAGCAGAAAGTCCTTGCTGTGAGTAGCAGAAAATTCTTGCTGTTGGTAGCAGAAAGTCCTTGCTGTGAGTAGCAGAAAGTCCTTGCTGTGGGTAGCAGAAAGTCCTTGCTGTGGGTAGCAGAAAGTTCTTGCTGTTGGTAGCAGAAAGTTCTTACTGTGAGTAGCAGAAAGTTCTTGTTGTGAGTAGCAGGAAGTTCTTGCTGTGAGTAGCAGAAAGTTCTTGCTGTGAGTAGCAGAAAGTTCTTGCTGTGGGTAGCAGAAAGTCCTTGTTGTGAGTAACAGAAAGTCCTTGCTGTGATTAGCAGAAAGTTCTTGCTGTGGGTAGCAGAAAGTCCTTGCTGTGAGTGGCAGAAAGTCCTTGCTGTGAGTGGCAGAAAGTCCTTGCTGTGAGTGGCAGAAAGTCCTTGTTGTGAGTGGCAGAAAGTCCTTGTTGTGAGTAGCAGAAAGTTCTTGCTGTGAGTAGCAGGAAGTTCTTGCTGTTGGTAGCAGAAAGTTCTTGCTGTTGGTAGCAGGAAGGATTTTTTCATTTTTCTTTTTTTTTAAGTCACGAATTCTATGCTGAAGTGGGATTTGTCCAGTCTCTGAACTCCGGAATAACTGGCATGACCCAACTCTTGGATGATTGATTATATGGAAGAACTCTTCTCGTTTATAATACCTTTATATTATTGGGTATTTCTGACCTTCGTATTCGATCG